>NC_141135.1:34024714-34325131 GCF_053477565.2 Lygodium microphyllum
ACATCCTCGAGCCAACCATGCACTACTTGCCCTAGCCATGTCATCATAGAACCTTCTAGAAGGAATGCCATATCATCGCTTGCATCATCGATGATGTCATCATAGAACCTTCTAGAAGATATGCCATGTCATCGCTTGCATCATCGATGATGTCATCATGGAACATTCTAAAAGATCTTTAGCCACCCTCCAACACCTATAAAAGGAGTGGCTCGCCATAGAGCTCCTTAATCTTGCCAATGCTAGTTGGGAGCTCAAGGAGTCGAGACCTCCAAGTAAGCAACTTCGAGTTACAGTTATTGTTCTTGTCTAGTCATGGTATCTAGTTTTGTCTTGTCTTCCATTATACTCCTGTTGTCTTGTCACCTTGTAATCTCGTAGTACGAGATCTTGTCTAGTATTCTCTTGTATCTTGTTTATCCCCGTCGAGGAAGATCTTATAATTCTGATATCCTGTATTGATTGTGGGATTCTTCGTATCCTATCGAGTCCTGTTGTCTAAACCTACAGTCCTGGGTTGTGGGATTTTTTGTATCTTGTTAAGTTATCATTGTATCTTGTGGCCTTATGTGGGATTATCTTGTAATCAAAGTTCTTGTAATAGATCTTGCATCTAGTCTAGTCTCTCGAGCACAGTCTAGTGCTCCCATAAGAGTTTGACAAGACCACCTTCTAGCCCTATTGAGCACCATGGAGGCGACCCTTGAAAGAATCGTGGCCTCCCTTCAAAACCTCCAACAACAAATTCAAGACTTGAATGAACAACGAGTGTAACTTCAAATAGAACACCCTATGCATCTAGACACTACGCTTCAAGAGATGTAAGACCAGATCGGAGAATTGCAGAACAAGAGGAAGTGATCAGATGATTCCGCGTGTTTATCAACCCTCAACAAGAGAACCCAAGATCAACAGGTCAGAGAAGTTTAATGGTGACCGTTCGAAGTTTAAGGGATTCCTGCAACAAGTAAAGCTCTATATCCGTATGCAACTAGATATATATCTAGATGATGCTGCTAAGGTGGAATTCATTGGGGCTTTGCTTTGTGGTCAAGCTTTATCATGGTTCACCCCAATCTTGGAAAAGAATATGCCAATGCTTCATGACTATGAGGCATTTCTTTGCAAGCTCGCTTCCACATTTGGAGATACAGACACTGGTTGAGTAGGAGAAACAAAACTTCGAAAGCTATGACAAGGTAACCGCCTTGCCTCTGCTTATGCATTTGAATTTAGGCAATTAATTTGTGACCTCACTTGGCATGAGAAGTATTTAATCAACCAATTCAGATGGGGTCTTCGAGATGACATCAAGGACCTCATGCTCACTATGTCTGAGACAAGAATACTCAACGATTATATCATGCAAGCCATTCAATGTGATAATAGATCGTTCGAGAGGAAGCAAGAAAAGTGAGAAGAATTAAGGCCTCGCTAATGGAGCCCAGTCCCAATTAGAGACCCAATCAGAGAAGAAATCAAGTCCGAATCCCAAGAGTTGTTGCAACCATCCTCGAGCACGAAAATGAGGATGTCTGGTTGTAAATGAGATCGTATAACTGGACCTTGATATAAGAAAGGGTCTCGTGATCCCAATCACACCCATGGAAACTTTCCTTGTCATAGTCCAGATGATCCTGCCAAGAAAGATCCTTTCTCTCAAGGCCCTGATTGACTCCGGGACCTCCCCATGTTTCATTGATGATGGCTTTGTGAATAGGTACCAGATTCTTGTACTCCAAAAGACCAATCTTGCACCAGCTGAAGTCGTGGATGGAAGATCTCTAGCATTTGGAGATATTACCAAGGAAACCCAACCACTCATGGTAACTCTTGGCGATCATAAATCTCGTGTATGCTTTAATGTCATATCTAGTCCTACAAATCCAATCATCCTTGGGATGCCCTGACTAAAGAAACACAACCCAGGAAATTGATTGGGTTAAGTAAAAGATAACACGTTGTGAAAATCAGGGAAAGTCAGTATATCTAGGAGCCAAAGCCTTTATGCACATACCAAGGCAGGAACCGGTCTATATGATATATCATATACCAACTCAAGAATCTAGTAAGGATGAGTCAGTCAAGCTACCAAGCCAGTATGAAGAATTCCAAGATATCTTTGAAAAAAAGAATGCAGATCTCTTACCCGAGCATAGACCATATGATTGTGCTTTAGAACTCCATGAGGGGACTCAACCACCTTTTGGACCAATCTATAGGCTATCCCCTGATGAACTAGCTGAACTACGCAAGAACATCGATGAGAACTTAGCCAAGGGGTTCATTAGGCACTCGAAGTCTCTTGCTAGAGTCCCAATTCTATTCGTAAAGAAGAAAGACGGGTCACCTCAAATGTGTGTGGATTATCGAGGACTCAACAAGATAACAATCAATAATCGATACCGTTTGCTGTTGATACTAGAGCTCTTGAAACTCCTTGGAAAAGCCAAGATCTTCACAAAGATTGATCTATGAGGGTCTTACAATCTTATACGGATCAAAGAAGGAGACGAATGGAAGATAACCTTCCGTACAAGGTATGGTCACTTTGAGTATGTTGTTATGCCATTCGGTCTCACCAATGCTTCTGCAGTGTTTCAACATATGATGAATGATATCTTTCGAGAACATCTAGATGATCTTGTAGTTATATACTTGGATGATATCTTGATATTCTCAAAAGATCCAAAGAAGCATGAGCACCATGTAAAATTAGTTTTAGAAAAGCTTAGAGAAAAAGGACTATATGCAAAACTTGAGAAGTGTTTTTTCCATCAAATAGAAGTAGAATTCTTGGGGTACAATATCTCCTAGAGAGAAGCACATCCAGCTAGCAGCCATCTTCAGTTGTCACTAAGACGACTTTGCCTTTGATCCAATTAATCCTATGCTCAACCATTCTCAACAATTCTCAGCCATTTGGAGGAGATTTTAGCAATTTTTGGTGGGCTGATCTGTAATTTCTGCAGTAAACCCTAATTTACAGCAGAAATTAGGGTTTAGCAGTCACCTTGGGATCCGTGCCAGAGATTGAAGGCTCAAGGAACTGAAATCAGCAAGCTGATAATTGAAGATTATCAAGGGAATTCAGGAGCCAGCCCATTCCAAATTGATTTGGGGCAGCATTTGGCTAGCCAAGGGTCAAATTGGGGAAGAAGTCCTAGGTGAATCAAGGGGCAAATGACCCAAAAGGCTTGCTGGTCATTTATGACAGCAAGAGCAATTGGTTAGCAGGAGGAGATTGAAGAATCTCGAGTTGTACTCCTTCCAATTGAATGAAAGCTAAAGAAATACCGCAAGGGGCGCCAATTTTGGGGCCAACAGGGTGTCTACTGTCCAAGAATGTTATGGTAAAGTGTGTATTACATTTTATGTGCATTTATTTATTGCATTTGGGGCCGCATTTGGCCAGCCAAGGGTCAAATTGGAGAAGAAGTCCTAGGTGAATCAAGGGGCAAATGACCCAAAAGGCTTGCTGGTCATTTATGACAGCAAGAGCAATTGGTTAGCAGGAGGAGGTTGAAGAATCTCGAGTTGTACTCCTTCCAATTGAATGAAAGCTAAAGAAATACCGCAAGGGGCACCAATTTTGGGGCCAATAGGGTGTCTACTGTCCAAGAATGTTATGGTAAAGTGTGTATTTTATTTTATGTGCATTTATTTATTGCTATAATTAACTCCTAAATCAGGTTATCACCACCCATTCAAGAAGGAAGGCTGGTTTCAAGGTTCCATTGCCGGGATACATCAAATCTCTTGATTTGGTGGGCCCGAGGCGTATGATTGCAAGCCAAAGATTTGTGCTAGTGTTGATCTTTGTGCTCAGCTGAGAAATTACAGCAAGATGTCTTCATAGAGTGGGATGCAATCAAGTTTTTTTAATGATGCCTCTCATGATGCACATTCACATGGGGAAGAAGGAAATGCAATGCCTGATCTTTGACAAGGCACGAATCATGGACAACATGCTGAAAATGTGGCTGAAGGCCAAGATGTTGGACTCTCAATGCAGAAAGTGGATGATGATCAACAAGGGGAAATGGAATTTGATGATACATTCAAGAATTGAATGAGGGCAGCAACCAATATCTTTGCTGAATCGGCAAAAGATTCTTAGTTTACTCAGTTTTTGAACACTCCTACGAAGGACAACAAGGGCAAGAAGAGAAAATTCTCTTCTAGAACTTCGGGACAGTAAGATGCACCGAAGAACAAGCCAAAGCCTTCCCAGATGCTCGTGGTGAAAAGCAATTGGTGCCAGTTGAGCAAGAAATGCAAATGCAAGTTCATGATGTAAATGTTAATCCTATGGTTTTTGGACAGCAACGTTTGCATGAGAATTTGGGGCTACTTTGGTGGTAGCACAATTTTTCATGCTATGGTGGGTGAGCGACCGAATGTGGGAATGTATGGTACACCTCCCCATAATTTTCAGCAACCAATGCATGGCTTGCATAACCCAATGTACTCGGGTATGGCTTATGGAATGCATAATCCGATGTATGGCGGCATCGGTATGATGCCCGGTGTGCAAAATCAGGCATATGGGCAAGCATCGGTACCCCGTCGTGCTTTTGGGACTCAAGGAATAAGTGCTGGTCATGCAATTGCTCCGTTTAATGCTGGCTATCATGGAAATTGCCTCTACACTAGTGGATACACTATGCCTTTCATGTGAGCTCGTTGAGGCCTTTTTATACTGATGTGCCTAAGGATGTATCTGCTGAAATTCAGTCCAATGTAGAGGAGCTGAATAAGATATTGGTATCTGAGCAGATTTTGGCACATAAAGAGAAAAGGTCAAAGGTAAAGCTTCCATAAGCTATTGGGTGAAGTTTCACAACTGTTCACCAATGGATGGAAGAGGATGACTTGGCAAACCATCCTCAATTGTTGCAGCTTTACCTTGATGCCTTTCAGTTAGAGCCGACTTTGGATTGGGCTCTTTCAGGTTCAACAGGGCAAGGGTCGAGAGTACCACCTGATACTCAAGGGGGAGGTAGCACTTCCACTCCTCCAGGAATGGACTGCTCTCGTGTATAGTGGATCTTGGGTGTGCTGACAATATGTTTGCCATGAGGTCACTATTCAATGTACTAGTCACTGTGGTATGTATGCAGATGGATATGGTTTTCATTGCAGCTTTGAAACTATACATTTGCATCAAGTTATAATCATGAGAGACTGATTACCGAGTGCTGGTTTTCAGTGTATGATCATTCTTTATGATGGTATTCAGCTGGCTCTATGGACAACAACATGTGTACTGAATGCCATTGACAATTCAGCCATGGTTTCGGCTTGGTTTATGCTTTACTATGGTTGTGTAGTCAGCACTGTTGAGAAACAAGAGTTTGGGATGCATCCGATGAGTTTCTGGCAACAATTTTGGACTATTGTTGAGCTTTATGCTATGTTTATGCTGGCTGGAAATTTTCAGCAAATGGTGGGCATATGAGATAGTTAGCCAGCAGTGGCCAATGTTGTGTTGACTATGATGCCTTGTGGAAATTCCACTGCAGTATTGTTTGCTTTGACACATTACAGTGCAATCGAGAATGATTGCAAGGATTTCAAGGGGGTGGTCTGTCATGAGGACGTGAAAATTTGATGCTTTGCTTATGTTTAATTGATATTTGATTAAAGGATTAATCAAATGTGCAATTAAAATATGCACATGTGTTGCACATGTGAGGTATAAGCTACTTTTTCACATTTGAAGGCCAAAGAACCCTGTGAAAAAGATGGGTGTCAAAGGCAAAAGTTGTAACAAGTTACACTTTTTAGATTCTAGGTGAATTTTGGTGTCAGTTTGTCCCTAGGAGCATTAATTGGCCATTAAGTGTCAGTGGTGACACTAGGGACTAGGCATTAATTAATGGATTAATGCTTGTCCAAGGATCAATTAATGCATGGGACCACTTTGGGTTGCAAATGGCCTAGCCAATTAATTTTTGGATGGGCAAGGTGAATTTTTCGGGCATGGATTAAGGGATGAATTAATTTTTAGAATTAATTAATTCTGAAAATTAATTAAATGGATAGAAATTGCTGAAAATGGATTAAGAAACCTACCTCTTGGCAAAACTTTCCCATGCAAGTGGGGGAAAGGCTATATAGGGCTAAAGGAAGAGGAAAATCTCGTTTTTTCATTTTGGAGCTGTTGGAAAGAGGTGTTGAATTGTTTTGTGCCAGCTTCTGGGGCCATTTCCTAGCCATTGGAGACCATTTTGGTGATGGAGATTGCATATTCTTGACCTTGGGAAGCTGGCAATTGCTGCTGATGCACTTTCTCCTAAAGATCACAGTCTCTGATGCTCCTATTGTTGTTGGTGCATCCGTTTGGGGCTGGTACAACAGGGCAGCAACAACTGATTTTGATCAGTTCTTCACGACAAATCTCAAAATTTTCTCTCTCTACAGCATTCTCTCATCTCCTTTAGCCTATGCTCAGCCATTCTCAACAATTCTCAGCCATTTGGAGGAGATTTCAGCCATTTTTGGTGGGCTGATCTGTAATTTCTACAGTAAATCCTGATTTACAGCAGAAATTAGGGTTTAGCAACCACCTTGGGATCCATGCCAGAGATTGAAGGCTCAAGGAACTGAAATCAACAGCTGATAATTGAAGATTATCAAGGGAATTCAAGAGCCAGCCCATTCCAAATTGATCTAGGGCAGCATTTGGCCAGCCAAGGGTCAAATTGGAGAAGAAGTCCTAGGTGAATCAAGGGGCAAATGACCCAAAAGGCTTGCTGGTCATTTATGACAGCAAGAGCAATTGGTTAGCAAGAGGAGATTGAAGAATCTTGAGTTGTACTCCTTCCAATTGAATGAAAGCTAAAGAAATACCGTAAGGGGCGCCAATTTTGGGGCCAATAGGGTGTCTACTGTCCAAGAATATTATGGTAAAGTGTATTTCACTTTATGTGCATTTATTTATTGCTGTAATTAACTCTTTAATCAGGTTATCACCACCCATTCTAAGAAGGAAGGCTGGTTTCACCGAGACTCCAAGTCCAACAACGCTATAACACCCCAATAGCAGGACACTTTGGAGTTAACAAGACCTTAGAGCTTATTTCAAGAGATTCTTGGTGGCCTCAAATGTGGAAAGAAGTTAAGGAATATATAAAATCATTTGATACCTGCAACAAGGCCAAGGTACCTCGCCACAAACCACATGGCCTTCTCCAACCCTTGCTCATTTCAGCACAACCATGGTCTTTCCTGTCTATGGATTTCAGCACAACCATGGTCTTTCCTGTAATTAACTCTTTAATCAGGTTATCACCACCCATTCTAAGAAGGAAGGCTGGTTTCACCGAGACTCCAAGTCCAACAACGCTATAACACCCCAATAGCAGGACACTTTGGAGTTAACAAGACCTTAGAGCTTATTTCAAGAGATTCTTGGTGGCCTCAAATGTGGAAAGAAGTTAAGGAATATATAAAATCATTTGATACCTGCAACAAGGCCAAGGTACCTCGCCACAAACCACATGGCCTTCTCCAACCCTTGCTCATTTCAGCACAACCATGGTCTTTCCTGTCTATGGATTTCATAACAGATCTTCCCAAATCAGAAAAATATGACTTTATTCTTGTTGTGGTAGATAGGTTCAGAAAAATGGCACATTTCATCCCTACCACTAAGACCGTCACAGATGCAGCTACCGCTGGACTCTTCCTCAGGTACATTTTCAGACTACATGGAGTCCGAGAGGACATCGTCACCGATTGGGGTTCCCAATTTATATCTAGCTTTTGGAAGAGCCTTTGCAACCTCCTTGGAGTCCAAGTTAAGTTATCCATAGCCAATCATGCACGGACTGATGGTCAAACAGAACGAATAAATCAAGTCTTGAAACAATCTCTTCGTTGCACCATCAACTACCATCATAATGATCAGTTTGAGCTCTTTTCCTTTGCAAAGTTTGCTTATAATAATAGTATCCATCTATTCACCAAGTAAACTCCTTTATTTGCAAACTATGGCTAGCATCCAAGGATAGATGTACATCTCTTTAATCAAGTAAAGAACCCTGTTGCCTGAGATAAAGCTCAACACCTAGCAAATATACACCAATAACTCAAGCAATAAATCCAAAAGGTTCAGAATCAGTACAAGCACTATGGAGACGAGCATCGTCTCCAACATCCAGCATACAAAGTCAGTGATAAAGTATGGTTACTTAGGCATAACTTGTAGACAACAAGGCCCTCCACCAAGCTAGACCACCAAAGATTTGGGCTTTTCACTATCATAGCCCAGATCAACCTAGTTGCTTACCGACTCCAACTCCCTAGCACCATGAAGATCCAACCAGTCTTCCATGTTTCCTTGCTCGAGCCATACCATAGCTCACCCCACTTATTGAAGATCATCAAGAATTTTAGGTCAAGCATGTCTTAGACTCTAGGATCTCCCAAGATTGATTGGAATACCTTATTCACTAGAAAGGATGTCACATCAATGATTGCACTTGGGAACCTGCAGAATATCTCGAAAGAGTACCTCTCAAAGTTAAAGAATTTTACAAGAGGAATCCAACGAAACTTGGACTAAACCACCAAGCCGTTCCTCGTGGAACTCGTCGCTAGAGGAGGGGGTGATATCATGGACATGCCATGATCAAGTGTATGGATTAAATCTTGCTCATGCCATATGAATCCACACCCCATGCGAACGCACCCTTAACAAGACATCCTCGAGCCAACCATGCGAACCCACCCTTGTCATGTCATCATAGAACCTTCTAGAAGATATGCCATGTCATTGCCTACATTATCGATGATGTCATCATGGAACATCCTAAAAGATCTTTAGCCGCTCTCCGATACTTATAAAAGGAGGGGCTTGCCATAGAGCTCCTCAATCTTGCCAATGCCAATCTTGGGAGCTCAAGGAGTCGATACCTCCAAGTAAGTAACTTTGAGTTCTAGTTCTAGTTCTTGTCTAGTCATGGTATCTAGTCTTGTCTTGTCTTCCATTATAGTCCTGTTGTCTTGTCACATTGTAATCTCATAGTATGAGATCTTGTCTAGTATTGTCTTGTATCTTGTTCATCCCCGTCGAGGGAGATCTTGTAATTCTGATACCTTCTTGTATCCATGCCTAGGATCCCGGATTGTGGGATTTTCCGTATCTTGTTAAGTTATCATTGTACCTTGTGTCCCTATGTGGGATTATCTTGTAATCAGAATTCTTGTAACAAATCTTGCATCTAGTCTAGTCTCTCGAGCTAATGCTCCCATAACAATAGGTAAGGATTGCAACAAACCCGGTGCAACCTATCAGTCAAACTTAACCTTTTGGCATACAATGCATGTGCGTACAAAGTGATCCACATCGCATCTCAAAGCTGGCTAATAAAAAAAAGTCTTAACTTCTTTCAATGTAGCATTAATGTCACGATGCCTTTAATTGCTTTGTAACACATAATCGACCATGCATCATAAGAAAGCCCTCTCTAGTATAATGCTCATGGTGCTAACCATCTAATAAAAGATCATAGACTCTAGCAAACTCCTCATTCACTACATACTATATCTTCATCTTATATCTAACCCTTGCGATATGCCTTAGAATCGCTGAAATCTGTGGTTTTATAGATAATGCATCAGCTACAACATTCTTTTTACCCTCCATGTGCACTATCTAAAAGTGAAACATGGATAAAAAGTTGGCCCATTGCATATGCTTCTCAAGAAACTTTGTCTAAGTAGAAAATATTGCAGAGTTTGATAATATGTCTATACAACAAAATTAGTCCCTAGTAGATAGTGTTTCCAAGTGGAAAGAGCATGAATTATAGCAAGCAACTCTTTCTCATAAACCTGTAAATTTTTTCAGCACCTTGTAAAATTCTACTCTCATAGGTCCACAACATGGCCCACGCTGTTCCCACATGCATCACATTGAACAACGAAAGCTTTTGGAGATTTGGCAAGATCAACATTGGATTTGAAGTGAGTTTTTCTTTCAACTTTTCTTGACATCCCATTTCACGACACATCTAACCCATCACGTAGCCCAAGAGGCCTACCGATAGCCAACATGTCCGTTGCCTAATCAACCAATAGCTGCCTTTGCCTGCACACCTGTCTGCGACATCTACACAACATATATTATTAAAATGTTCTTGGTCTACAACCTTAATGAGCATTAATCTCTTAAGACAACCCGCCATTCACGTGTAGCCCTTCACTGGCATGAAATTTGGGGTTATTTGCAGTAGACGTTAATTTCCACTCAATTTCTCTTTAAAAAAATTTGGGCTTTTACTGAGAAATCTCAAATTTTTGGGGATTTTGTGTTCAGTGTAAAAAATTGTCCAATTTCATGCCCAAAATTTGGGGCTTTTCACATTCACACTCAAAATCCACCAAATTTCAGCAAAAGAAATGTGGGGCTTTTGTGAAAATTTCCCAAATTCATTGACATTGAGGCTAATTATACCTTCTACATCGATGTTTGTAAACATTGGAGTTTTTTCAGCTGCAAATTCTTCCTCACCATCATCAATTTTGCAAAACATTGCAAGTTTTTTTGCCTTTTCTTTGCTTTATTTCTATGCTACCCTTGCATTTGTATTTTGGACAGCAGCTGGTCACAAATACTAGCAATTTATAGCAACAAATGGCAGGGCAAAATGATTTGCTCAATATATTTGGGGACTCTAATAAATTGGATGGTGCTAATGATCCCATGTGGGCATACATGATGAAGCCTATCCTAGTTGCCAAGCAGCTTTGGGGTTATGTATATGGTTTAGAGGTAAGGCTTGCAGCATGGCTACACAAAATGCTACAAGTTCATCTAGCTCATCCATTGTCACCAATGGATCTTCCACTCCATCCCTTGCTGCACCTCCCATTGCACATTAGCTGAGATGGGATGGGCATGATGCCCAAGCTCATGCTTTGCTTTGCTGTATTGGATGCGCAATGAGGCTCATGTAGCCTATTTGTGTAAATAGCCTAAGACAGAGCACATGACAGAGGGTGATTTAGTGGATACATACATTACACGTGTCGAGGACATCACGGAGGAACTTGCAAATATTGATGAAATAATTCTCGATGCCTCTTTTGTATATATAGCCTTGGCTAGCCTAGCTGATACTTATCAGAGTTTTGCCACTACACTTCGCTTACTTACAAAAGGGGATGCTGAGGCATACACATTTGATGTGTTGGTGTCATTGCTCTAACATAAGTATGGACAATCAAGCATTTGTAGCTAGCCATTGGAACAAAGGGAAGTCATGGCAACCCTCAAACTCAAAGGGTAAAGGTGAAACTTCTTCCACAAACTCTTTAAGCACTGAGGTTGATGGTGCTAAGAAAAAGAGATGCAATTATTGCAAAAAAAAGGGGCATATTATTGAAGAATGTAGAAAAAGGATGACAAGTGAAAAGAGAAAACAACTGGCATGAGTGTTGCTGAAAATTCAGCAAGTGCAAAGATGCAACAATACATTTAGTAAGCTTGGACATTGCTTAGTCTTATGCTTTTGTTGTGCATTGTTCGTACGATCCTTCTTCACACAAACATGTCTATCCGTGGTTGAAAATTGCAACACATGGCATTTTGATAGCAGAGCTTCCAAGCACATATCTTTCGAGACTTGTTTGCATCATATGCAAATGTACAAAAGAGGGTGTTCGTTGTATGTGCAAGTAATGTTTCAAATGTAATTCAAGGCATTGGTAGACAAATTTCCATTATTGCAGAAAATGGGGAAACTATCATGCTTGAAAAGGTCTTCAAGTGCCTAGCATCAAGAAAATTTTGATTTCAATTTCAACCATCACATGTGTTGGTTTTGTGGTTAAACTCCGCATGGATCGATGCACTGTATGATTGTAGTGATGGGGATACTCTCATTGTCACTGATACATTGTACAATGGCCTCTATCGGCTTGCTTCATACGAGAGGAGACCATGAGAGGATGCATTACAAGTTGATGCCGCCATTGTGGATGGCATTGAGTTATGGCATACTTGGTTTGGTCATCTTAATTATGACAGTTTGCTTCGCCGAAGAAGCAAAACTATGATGTTTGATCTCCCTTCGTTAAAAGCACCTACTCATAATGTATGTGAGAGTTGTATATTTGGAAAAATGCATCATGATGCTTTTAGACCCATGCGTGTTAAATCCATCAAAGGGTACTTGTACTTTGTTACCTTCATTGATAGGATGACTCGTCATTATTGGGCATTTGCTTTGAGGCACAAATTAGAAGTGTTTGCATGCTTTAAAACTTGCTTGGCGGTGGCTGAAAATGGCAATGGATGCAAGCTGATAACACTCCATATCGATCGAGGGGGGAAATACATGTCACGAGACTTTAACTCCTTTTTGGCTGAAAGGGGCATTATACATCAGTGTACTATGCCTTATACACCTCAACAAAATAGTGTGACTGAAAGAAAACCTACACTTTGATGGAAATGGCACATTGTATGCTTTCACACAGTGGTGAATCGTAGCCCCACCAAAGCATTGGCTAAATGTACACCTTATGAGGCTTGTATTGGCTGGAAACCATTGGTCTCACAAATTTGTGTCTTTGGTTGTTTGGCATATGCTTTAGTGCTGCAGCTGCGAAGATATAAATTGCAAGACAAGGCTATCAAATGCATTTTTATTGGTTATAGTGCAGAAAATAAAGGGTACTGCTTATACCAACCTTCCACAAACAAGATTTTTGTTAGTAGAGATATAGTATTCATTGAAGATGCTGGTCAGCCCTTCATGGACTGTAAAAATCAACCCAATGTGAGGTCTATTGACATGCTTGATAGTTTAAAGCACGTTGTATGTCCGCAAAGATGGGGATAACCTCTTGATTCTTGTTCTTTATGTGGATAATATGTTGTTGATTGGACCTCATGAGACACAGATTTCAGTAGTTAAAAGCTGAATTACAGCATGTTTTTGATGTGACAGATCTTGGCCACTCGCACTAGTATCTTGGCATACAGTTTACTGCAGTTGAGAGGGGCATTATTTTGCAATAGTCTAAGTACATTGGGTAGCTCCTTGAGCATTTCTAGATGCAAGGTTGCAAGCCTATCTCTACTCTAGTTGAGAGAGGCCATAGGTTTACACTCAAGGATGTAGGAGATCCATTTGATGCTTTTCTTTATCAATAGGCTGTTGGCTGTCCATTGCACTTGTGTAATACACGGCCAGATATTCAATTTGGAGTTTCTCAGTTGACACGCTCTATACACAGCCTTGGGTAGCTCCTTGAGCATTTCTAGATGCAAGGTTGCAAGCCTATCTCTACTCTAGTTGAGAGAGGCCATAGGTTTACACTCAAGGATGTAGGAGATCCATTTGATGCTTTTCTTTATCAATAGGCTGTTGGCTGTCCATTGCACTTGTGTAATACACGGCCAGATATTCAATTTGGAGTTTCTCAGTTGACACGCTCTATACACAGCCTTGGTACTACACATTGGCAAGCAGTTAAACAAGCCTTTCGTTATCTCAAAGGCACTCAAACATTGGGCCTTTTCTATCCAAAAGGCACTTCTTTGTGCTTGTATGTATTCATAGATAGTGATTGGGCGTCCCCCCCTAGGGCCCTATTCCCACTCCAAGATTTCTCATTCCCATTCTCGTTCTCGTTCTCGTTCCCATTTCCTTGCTACTATGCCCTAATGTCGAATGTAAAGAATAGCCTCAGTAGGGCTATTTTGAAATCCAAGATGCCATACATGAGAGATATCCATGGAGAAATGTGGTCTTGATGTCCAACTGATGCATCTCCCAATAAAAGTGGACATCAAGGGCAATAATACTCCTAATGGTAGTGGTGCGAGAGGTAGGGACAAAGGTCTCCTCAAAGTCGATTCCTTGTTGTTGGGCCTATAGCCCTTAGCAACAAGGCGGCCTTTGTACTTGTCACTAGAACCACTTGAATTTCTTTTTATTTTATAAAACCATTTGGTAGCTATTGCACGCTTGCCATGAGGCACGTCACACTCCCAAGTGTCATTTTGATGGATGGAATCAATCTTTACCTTCATGGTTTCCACCCAACAATCATCTGAAAAAGCATCTTTAGAGCATAAAGATTCTTCATTGCATGCCGTAGCCACCAATGCACATACAACAATATTATCTTGTTCTGCGAGTGGAGGCTCGTGTTTGGGCAGCCAAAGAAAGAGGCTACTTGCTATCTCGAAGAGTGTCTAGCAGCCAATGAGGGACTCTTTTAGGCTACTGAATTGCAGCCCTTGTGTGCTCCAAGTGATTATGAATAGGGGGCTACTCATCGGACAAGGTATCATAATGCTATTGTGGCTGTAAATCCAGTTGAATAGGTTGCTGTAATGTATCCATATAGGGGGTGGAAATGAAGGCTGAGAAGAAGAATCAGCCATAGAACCATTATGGAAAAGTGGTAGTAGGCTATCAAAGATGTATGAAGCATGAGCTGTTTTTGACAGTCCAGCAAGGGATGAATAGCATTTTCAGCGAATATAGCATCTCACCTGACAATAATCTTGCATGTGGAGTTTGATAAAGTGGTACCCTTTGCTTTCAGCACTATATCCAAATAACATGCAACGAACAGCCTTATCATTTAACTTGTGCCTTTTTTTAGAAGACACATGAGCGTATACCAGTAAATTGAAAGTCCTCATATAAGAGAGAAAAGGCTTGGAGGCAGTTCGTACCTCATAAGGAGTGATTGTGTGTAAAGCTCTTGTGGGACACTTGTTCAAAACATAATTGGCACATGGAATAGCATCAAACCAAAATTGAATGAGGTAAATTCTTACTCTTTGGCATGCATCTTGCCATCTCTTCGAGTGACCTATTCTTCCATTCCGCTACTCCATTTTGTTGTGGAGAGTAAGGGATGGTGCACTGATGATGGATACCTTGAGATACAAGATACACTGAAAACGGTTTAGAAAGATATTCAACCCTCTTGTTGGTGTAAAGGGTTTGAATATGAAGCCCGCTTTGGTTCTCCACCATGGTAATAAAAGTCTTAAAGCAAGGGAAGACTTCAAACTTGGACTTTAGCCCATATACCCAAGTGAATTGGGATTTGCCATCAATAAAGGTGACAAAGCATAGGAGTCCACCAAGAGATTTGGTCCGCATAGGACCACAAACATCACTATGAAAAAGATTCAAAATGGATGGAGATTGAACATGAGAATCCTTAGGAAAGAAAAATCAATGCATTTTACCAAGTAAGCAGTCTTCACAAAATGTGGTTTGATGTTAGCAAATGAATTTTTGGAAGATCTTTGACCATGTTCTTTGACTAGGGCTTCATCAATGCTCGATAGTTAATATGAATATGTATCTTGGAAAGATTCGATTGTGAATCGGGCACTATCAATAGGATTTGCAGTAAGTTGCTAATCATATGTATCAAGATGATAGAGACCTGTAGTGAGGGTGTGTGTCAAGACAATGGAAGAATAAACTTGATTATCATATACCCCGCTGCGGAGGGGCCATAAAAAATGATGTGAAATCCTGGAGTCACAACGGTTGATATGAAAATAAGATTCTTTTCTATGCCGAGCACACAGAGAACATTGTGTAATATCAAAGGAGTGCCCAAAACAGAGAACTTGCACATGACCAATGCCTTCAAGTGCATAAGAGGCATTGTTAGCACACATGATTGTGCCCCCTTAGGTATATTCATGAGGAGCCTGCTTGAGACCATAAAGAGCCTTATGGAACTTGGAGACCATGCGTTCTTTTCCCTTAACCACAAACCTTGGAGGTTGTGAAACACAAATATCCTCATATAGACCCCCATTTAAAAATGTCTTTATGACCAATTGATGCACTTTCTAGCCATAATTTGCAGCCATAGCAATGACACATCTCACTATACTCATATGAGATGTTGGAGTAAAGGTTTCCTCATAATCTATGGCCTTCTTCTATGCATAGCCTTTTGCTACCAACTGGGCTTTGTACCTATTAATAGTACCATCGGCCTTGTGCTCGAGTTTGAAAGCCCATTTTGTGCCAATAGCCTTTTTACTTGGTGGTAAATCCACAAGATCCCATGTGGAGTTGGTGGCTATAGAGTCTTAACTCTTCCTGCATGGCGTGCATCCAATGTACATCTTGTTGAGCTTTGTCCAAGGAAATAGGCTCATCATCATCTAATAGTGAGCTTATGAATACATGCTCATCACAAACATCGTCTACTTCCATAAAATCAGCCAAGTGTGCCCCCCTTGCCTCATGTGCTACATGTCTAGCAGCCCTTGTAGTACGCTGAGGTAAGGGAGCATCCATTCTACTCTCCTGGAGAGTGTGTAACAGCCATCTAGGGACTGTTTTAGCTCCATTTACAGCAGCCCTTTCATGATATACTACATCTTCCACTACATGAAGCAATCTAAGATCAAGTGCATGTTGTTCGGGAGCATGTGGTTCAGCAACAGCTTGCTGTAATCTCTCTCTCTGTCCGTTTACAGTAGGCAAGGACTCCGATGAAAGTGGTAGAAGGCCCTCAAAGACATCACCAATGTCATGGGTAGCTGGCATCTCAACATGATAATATGAAAATGCAGCATTTTCAGCAAATGTAACATCCTGACTGACAAATACTTTCTTTGTGCATGGATCATATAAAGGATACCTTGCTCTTCGAACTATAGGTAATAAAAATCCATTTTACTGCTTTCCACGAAGCTCTTTCGGAACATGTGCATAGGCTATGCATCCAAACACCCAAAAGTAATCAACCTTGGGTTTCTTGCCACGCCAAGCTTCAAACGGTGCCATCGTCTTTAGTACTTTGGTGGCATGATTTTAGACATGATTTGCACATTGAAGGCCTTCCATCCAAAATTTGTGTGGGAGCCCTTTGCTCTTAAGCATATAATGGAGTCATTTCCAGAAGTGTCCGATTTTTCTTTTCAACAACACCATTTTAATGAGGTATCATTCTAACACTAGCTTGATACATAATGCCATTTTCAAGCAAAAATGTCTCAAAAGCATAAGCCATGCATTCCCCCCTCTATCCGTGCAAAGTGTCTACACTTTCGAGCCAATTTCAATCTCAAGCTTTGCAAGAAGATGCTTAAAATGCATAAACACATCAAATTTTGCTTTCAACCCATACACCCATGTATACCGAGAGTAGTCATCAATAAAAGTGACAAAATAAAGATTACCCTCGAGTGCACATGTCATCATGGGGCCACAAACATCGGAGTGGATAAGTTGTATTTTCTAAACAGCATGCACTACACCATTCTTCTTGAAAGCAAACCTGTGCATTTTGCCCAAAATACATCCCTAAGATACATGGAGAGGTGGAGTCTCCACCAAAGGCAATGCATCTACCATCTAACTCCACTAAAGGGTCATCAAATTGCCAAAACTCATATGTCCATAGCGGGCATGCCATAGCTCCGCATTCTACATTGTAGACGAAAGAGTACTAACTGCCAATAGAGCATCACGAGACCATCCATCATACACATCCAATAAGAAGAGACCCTTATATAGGGTACCGGATAACGTGAGAGCATAATCCAACTCTTTGTCTCCAACAATACATTTGGTATCTTCAAAGATGACACGAAAGCCATGCTTGTTGAAAGCAAATATAGACAATAGATTCTTTATAATGCCAAGCACAAACAAAATATCGAGATTCCAAATGCATGAAATCAGAACCATCTACAACAGTAATCATGATTAAATCAATACCACATACATTATAACTATTGTTGTTCACACATGTAACACACTTCCCTATAGGGACGGAATGCAAAGATGTAAAGAGACTTCCTAGAAGTGATATGCCTAGATGCCCCGCTATTGAAATGCCATGTATCTTGTGTTTTAGTAGCATTAAATCCTGAATCAACCATCAAAGAATCAAAATTGCATGTAGAAATGTATTGTCTTCCACAAAGTTGGCTGAAGCATCACCATTAGAAGATCTATTGATTGATGTCTCTTGGACGACTAAACTAGAGTGTTTCTTCTTATCTTTGGCCAATCGCTTTCTGCATTCATCAATTTTGGACTTTTTTGTATCTTGGCCAGCCTAATCTGATGTTGTCCTATATCATCTCTGTGTTGATTTTCCACATTATGCTTGAATTTCCCTTTGCCTTTGCATTTTGAGAGCATGCCTACATCACATGAATGCAATGCAACATTCTTCCAAGTTTCTTCCTCTTGTAGCGATAAGCTTTTCAATTTCACAAATGTAAGGGGCTGTTCCCCCCCCCCGACAACATCAACAAGGTTTGGAATCCAAGGTACAACTTAGGAAGTGAGTTCAGTGTGATATTTACCAATTCTACATCCTAAATGACCTCACCAACATTAAGCAACTGCTCACGTTGCAATACTGTCACCCTCATCCACAGAATAATAACTCTTTTTATTGACAAGGCAATCAAAGATAGGGCCTTTGAATCCTTCAAGTCCCACCTCCGCTAATCCTCTGTAGGAGGGAAAGAGGATTGTTAACCCCAAGTCAAGATGGCGAAAGATGGAGGAAAAGCAAAGGAAGATGAAAAAATAGTGAAGACACGCAAGCGGCCCCTAAAGATGGACCATGGCAAAAAGCGCAACCATAAAAGAAAAGGCGCCTCAAAAAACTCGAAAAATCTTTGTAAAAGAGCGCCAGGCTCCCCCCTGTGCCCATTGTAAAATATTAGATGGGTGTAGGCTAAAGGCACGGGGCTAAAAGAGGAAAATGGAAAAAGGACCTTGCCACAATGGCTGGTCATGTAAAAAAGAGATGGGTGCCCATGGGATTTTAGGGTTTGTATATATAAAGTTCAAAAAGTGAATAAGAGATTATTCTTTGGTGTGTGGCAAAAGGAGTCTTATTCTTCTTCTCTCCTTCTCACCTTCTTGCTTGTGTGTGCTCTTGAGAGAGGGAGTGTGAGAGTGTGAGGGAGTGAGTGTGTGTGAGAGTGAGGGATCAAGAGGATGAAGCTCTTCACCATCTCCTCTTCTCCTGCTTCTCTTCCCTTCTCTCTTCTTGGGCGCGCGGCTATGGAGGATGGAGCTTGGAGGTGGAGGAGGCTTGAGGATGCTTGAGCTAGCATCTAGGATCGTGGAGCTACCGATGTGTGGAAGAGAGGAGGCAACTCATATCGGCACTAAGGTAAGCTCACTACATCCGTAGGATCGACGGCGCATCGGCTAGGTGAGAGATAGCCCTTAGAGCTCGCTTGGAACGCTTGAAACAATAAGCGGTCCGTGGGTCTTGGCAGTTGAGCGAAAGCTCCCACATTTTGGTTCCGTTGCCGGGACCAACGGATTCAAGCTTGAGCACTAGCGCGCCTCATATCGAGCATTGAAGTAAGGGATTCATCCTCGAAACAGAGCTTGAGATAGGTAGGAAGTTTGGGTGTTTTTGATCTTCAAAACAAGTAAGTATTTTGGGTTATTTTGGCTGTTTAATGATTAGGAAATATGGAGAAATCAGTTCAGTATTTTGCTTTCGATTCGTGTTGCATTTAGAATAGGATAGGATTAGGAAATCGCACCGGAGAAGGGTAGGGTTTATTGTTGCAAAACGGGGCAAACAAGGCAAAAAATTGTGCAAAAAGGGCAAAAAGCTCGCTTGCGATACTTAAGAATGGTAAGTGAGTGATTGGGGGCGTCAACACCATACCCGGGAAAGGGTATAAGAGCCAAAAGGCCAAGGAAACACTCATTTGTAACAGTTCAGTGAGAGAGAGAGAGAGAGAGAGAGAGAGAGAGAGAGAGAGAGAGCTACCGGCCGATTCGATTCGATCGCACCAACGATGAGCCCGTCACTCCATCCAGGTATATGAATCCCTTCTCTTACTCCCTTAGGTTGGATCTGGAAGGTTATGCCTGGTATGATTGAGTGAAGCACGAGAAACGATCGAAATCGAGTTTCCGCTGTTTACGTGCGCCGCGCTCGGCCCGTCTGAGTGGCCACTCCTGGGCCAAGTCCCAGAATCGGCCCTTAGCTACGTGTCGAATTTGGCCCATCCGACCAAAACCCTAATCGGCCCGTCCGAGTCTATAATTCGGCCACGTATCAAACTCGGCTCTCGGCCCACTTGCCTCGGCCCATCCGAGTAACCTTGTTCGAGTCAACCGCTCGGCCCGCCCAAGTGACCCCGTCCGAGTAACTCTGTCCGAGTCCACCCTGTCCAAGTCCCCGGATTCGACCCTCGGCCCATGCACCTCGGTCTGTCCGAGTAACCCACTCGGACCCTGCAATTCGGAGCAGTTGGGCCGAGTGTAGATTTTTACCAGATTTTCAGAATTGACCTGACCCCGCTAGGACTCCGTAGCTCGGACTGTCGAAAGCCCGTAGGACGCTCAGAACTTGATTCTGGCACGCGGAATAGGTAAAATCGTAGGGCGCCGCTGCTTAGCGGATAGACGTGGGCAGTTGCGAGACCTAGAGGCTTAGATGCGACCCGCTGAGCTGTAAGGCCTGATCGGACAAAAAACGAACGAGGCGACAACTTAGGAAAACCCTAACCCCTGACAAGACGGCCAGGAAGTTGATCAACAAGCCTATTCGGCCCAAAACAACGCGAGAGTGTGTAAGACGACTAGGAAGTGGTTGCTGCACTCACCCTGAATTTTTGCACTTGAAGTACACTTAAGGAAACTGAAAGCCTGATTGAGCACAACTGCACGAGGAAGGACACATTGAGTGGCCATAAATTGAGGATTGTATTAAATAATTGAAGGAACTCACCCAGATAAACCACTCAAGGAATCCACCAACAAGAGAGAACCCAATACAGAGACAAACCATCAACGCTCAGAGGTAGAACCAAGCAAGGGACGTCGATGAAGTGGATTTGACAAGCCTACTGAACCTAATCGATAACTTGGTAAAGCACGACAACTCGACAATGGCAGAAGAAAGTTCAGACCACAGATACGACGAGGAATTCGACTTAGGAGCCTTTTCAGATTTAGTTCAACAGCTGGTTAGTAGTTACGACGCTCATGCTTGGTAAGAGCACCGCGGTAGGACGGCGGACGCTATCATTGCAAATCTAGAGGAGGAGAGAAAGCTGGCCCGCAAGGCATTGCAAAGCATGGCTGAGTACAATAGGGATCAGCAGGCGAGGAACCAAAGGCAAGGCATGGAGTTGCGAGAGGTACAGTGGGTACTGAACTTGGCTGGCAGGAATCGAACGGACCATGAGAGGGCACTAGAAGGGACTTAACGCTGAGTGAGCTTCTGATGAAGCGACTGCTCAATAACACGGCTGTAGAGCAAAGTGCCACGGCTCTAGCGACATCGTTGCTCGCAGGATTAGGAGCAAACCAAGGCTCAAAGAGCTAGGCTAAAATCCCTATTGTTGCCAAGCAACTCGATAAGTACCAGCCCCATGACGATCCCTACAGCTTTGTCGAGCAGTTCGAGCAAGTCTGCGAAGCCAACGGCCTCAACGACCTGACTCAACGCTCGCAAGCATTCGGACTTTGCTTGGGCGGCAAGGGTAGGACGTGGTATATGAGCCTAGATATCGCAGAGCGAGCCAACTTCGATGGCCTCAAGGATCTCTTCATTAAGAGATTTGCCGAGCCCGGATACTCTGATAATCTACTTGTACACTTGATGAACGTCAAGCAGAAAGAGAAGGAGGACATTCGCGATTACGTGACCCATGTACGGAGTCTCTTCAAGAGAATCCCTATTGGAGAGCGACCGACTGAGAGAGCAGTGTCAATTGTATTCATCAGCGGGATTCAGAACGAGGAGCTATACAAGGCTTTGGCAGGCAACTCGAGCTTGCAACGGGACGCGCTAGCCAGGGTCTTTGAGGAGGCCATCTGAGTGGACAATCAGCTGAAGGAGCAGAGCTCCAGAAGCGCGAACGTAGAAGAGACCAATTCGCGAAGGTCAGAGAGGGCGTCAGCCTCGAGTGAGCAATCAGCACCATCAGCCCAGGATAAGGGAAAAACCACCGAAACGAATCAAGACTTGACTGATGTTAGAATGGAACTAGCCAAGTTGCAAGATATGTTGAGACGACCAACGCACCCACACATCCAATGCGTGTACTGTGGCGGAAACTACTTGCCAGCCGAGTGTCAAGACCCTAGGTCACGACCTTGCACTAACTGCGGTAGGTTCGGTCATGACGTCACGCATTGTAGACTGCCAAGGAGACTTCCATACTCACAACCATACGGCCAGCCTTACCTAGTGAGCAACCCGTAGCCATTCTTCGGAAGGGAAGCCCCATTGGCCCTTCCCGCGTCCAACGACATTAAGCCGGCCGTTCCTAGGATGGAGATAAATCCTACAAGCATTCCTAGGCCGCCTGGTCCTTACGTAACCCACCCACCGAGTGACTCTCCTGTCCACTATGTAGAAGAACCAAACGAGGAGAAAGCTTACATATGCCCTTATGTTTCGCATGACGACGAGGGCAACGCTGTCCTCATGGACTATCGCCCAGTCCCGGTGATGGCGTTGGGAAGAGGACGAGGTAAGGGCCTAGGAGGGCAGGCACAGGACCCAATCACTTGTTGGACCTGTGGCCACCCAGGTCATGTCTCGTCGCGCTGCCCTGAGAGGGAGCAACAAAACAGAGATAAGGTTGACCAAAGGTGTGCTGAGTGCGAAATCACCCATCTTTTCGTCAACTGCCCAAGGAGAAAACCGTCACCTAGTTCAGCCAATGAGCCGTCTGTCCCATTGGGGCTGTTCGGTGTCGAGAACCACGACGGGGAGGCCACGCCTATCCCGTTGCGGGTCATGACCCGTGCCCAAACGAAGCAGGCTGGTATCTCTCTGCCAGGACCTAGCAATTTGGATGCAGCCTCGATGGGGAAGAAGAGCCGTAGATGGCGGAAGAGGAAGTCGGAAGCTAAAATCGCACTAAAGATGAAGAGTGTTACAACTCTGCTCGCTGGAAAGAAGGTCTCCGATGCAGAAGCAGACATCAGCCCCTAAGACAGCCGAAAAGGGAAGCGCTAAGGTAGGGGAATACTTGCAACCGAAGCGACAATTAGAGGCCATAGAGAATGTGAGAGAATGGGTGAAGGAAGCCCAAGAACACCTAAAGAACGCTGAGCCCATCATCGAGGATGGGATCGATGACCTCTCTAGCATAAGTACGCCGACCTCACTCCCACAACCAAAGTTAAGAGAGGCAATTGCACCACAAGCGGTACCGCTAAGGCCAAGCCTCGGCGCTGTTACAGGGCCACGGTTCAGTCACGGCCACTGGCCAGGACAATCCAGGTTAGGAGAGAGACGAACACCCAATGATCTCCTGACCACGCTAGTGACTACCCCTGTAACACTCAGTCTGGGAGATCTGCTTAGGCAGCACCCCACCCTATGGCAGGACCTTAAGCAGTGGGTTGAAGATACACAAGAGCAGGTCACGACAGACCCTCATGACCATGAGGCAGAAACGCAAATACCGAGTTTGACGCTGCACTCTACACCTAAGTCCTTGCACGTCAATGCCTTTTGGGAAGGCTCCGAGATGCATGCAGTCTTACCGGTCTTAGCCCTAGGCGATACAACGAGGAAGGGAATCGTAGACACGGGGGCCGGGGTTAGTGTGCTTAGCCACACAGTGCTTCAGACTTGGGGAAATCCACTTGTTGAGACTGCTAGGTTTAATGTCACACTAGCGAACGGTATGAGAGTTAAGCCATTCGGGGTGCTTAAGAATTGGCCAGTGAAGATCGCAGGTGTCCAGTTCTTCGTTGACTTTATAGTCATGAAGGGAGTGGACTACGACATCCTATTAGGCCGCCCCTGGATGCGCAACGCTAGGGTCATCGAAGATTGGGGTAACGGCTTAATCTTCCTTGGCAATAGGACGGACGCCGTGAGAGTAGAGATGGACACCTGGAAGACCTCATCCGTCGACTTAGATGCCATCTCTTCTATGCTCAAGGGTAATGCTCAGGCCAAGAAGTCCTACGGGCCCTTGACCAGGTATATCCCATGCCCAGAGGACGAGCGGGATTGGATGCATGTCCTTGCTACAATCGACCTGCCGTTCTCTGATCACGAAGCATACGAGCAAGCCATCAAAACAATCGGCGAGGCCGACGACACACCCTCCGTGCCAGTCTGCATGATGACAGGAAGCCTTCAAAGGAAGCCGAAGCCCGTCAACTCCCACGTTCCAACCAACAAAAGGGAACTCCAAGAGATACTGGAATATCTATCGGACAAGCTAGCTGGCAATCCAGCTGCAAATCTCAAACCACTCCAGGATCTCTTAGATGAATCCAAGTGGCAATGCATGAGAGTGCATGACTTAAACCTCATGTATAACTGGGCCCTGGTGTCTGAACAATGACCAGGGATAGACGATGAAGAAAATTTGAACGACGAATACGAAGACTGCCAGTCCTTCAATGATGGAAGTGACGGTGAGATGGATACCGTGGAATACGACACTGAAGGACAAGAAATAGAGCAAATACGAGCGGACTCCAAGCCGCAGAGAAAGAGTATCTTCCGAAGGGAGCGAGGAGTCATGAGCGTGGAATGTGACCGCGCCTGGTTGGAACACATAGGAGCCATAGACCTCGAGCAAGCGGGACTAGCCTAGCCAGGAATGACGTCGGTTTTTAGAACTAAATCACCATCTGAACTGCGCCCACTAGGAGAGACCACCTCTTCTAGCGAAGGAGGGGGATTCGACTCTGAATCAGAGGTTAGCTCGGACAACGATCCAGAGATCCCTAGGCCACCCACAACCAAATGCACCAAGGCGGACCTACCGGTCCACCTGAGGCGCAGGCGATTGAGACAGGAAAAGGCAAAGCAACCCAGGAAGGCCCGAACGGAAGAACAACAGAAACCGCAGGACCTCCCTAAACGATTCACGATATTCAAAAAGGGAGATAGGATGGTAGTGCTGTTAGGTGCCAAACGTCAAGCACAAACAAGCGAACCAATCGAGGGACCAGCCAGGGTCAAGGAGGTGGACCTAGCCCAAGAGGGGGAACCACCCCGACCAGTCTTCATTGCTGATGATTTGACTAATGAAGAAGAAACGAGTCTTGTCACTCTCTTGCGAGAGTACATAGACATGTTTGCCTGGTCCTTAGGAGAGCTTAAGGGGGTAGATCCAAGTGTCGTGACCCACAACATACCCATGACACCGGACGCAATACCAGTCAAGCAGCGACCGTACCCTATGAATCCTAAACATCCTCATGCTATCAAGGAGGAGATTGATAAGCTAATGAGAGCAGGATTCATTTATGAAATTGAGTACACGGACTGGGTATTGCCCATAGTCATCGTGATGAAGAAAAATGGAAAAATCCGAGTGTGCGTCAATTACAAGAAGGTGAATGCTGCCACCAAGAGGGACAACTATCCGTTGCCGTACACCGAGCACATGCTGGAGAGAGTGGCAAGCAAGGAAGCCTACAGCTGGACGGCTTCTCAGGGTACAACCAGGTGCAAGTGCATCCTGCGGACAGGCATAAGACTGCATTCGCCACTGAGTGGGGTGTCTTTGCTTACATAGTCATGCCCTTCGGGTTGACTAATGCCCCTGCCACTTTCCAACGCCTCATGTGCACCATCTTTAAGGACATGCTTCGCAAGGAGTTGGAAGTCTTTGTCGACAACCTATGTGTCCACTCGACGTGGGTCGAACACTAAGACAAAATCCGAGCAGTCTTTAAGCGGTATCGTTTATACCGCCTCTCCTTGAACCCCTTAAAGTGCCAGTTTTGGGTGAAGCATAGATGCATTCTAGGGCACGTGGTATCAAAGAACGGCATTGCCACTGACTTCTCGAAGGTCAGGGTCATTGTTGACCTTCCACCCCCGAGCAACTACAAAGGAGTTCAATGCTTCCTAGGCCATACCGGGTACTATCGGCGGTTTGTACTCAATTATGCGTTGATCGCCAGACCATTGTACAAGTTGCTTATAGTCTTCGAATGGATTGAAGCATGCCAAAGGGCATACGAAGAGTTGAAGAAGGCTCTAACCACAGCACCAATCCTATGAGCCCCAGATTGGACCATCACCTTCCACGTGCATATCGACGCTTCTAAGTTTGCCGTGGGAGCAGTGTTGTGCCAGCCTGGCGAACACAATTTAGACTATCCAGTGAGCTTTGCTAGCAGACAACTCACTGAGACAGAAATGAATTACTCGACGACGGAAAGAGAAGGACTAGCCATGGTATTCGCAGTGAAGAAATTCCGGCATTACCTCTTGGCCACGCCCTTCACCTTTTTTGTGGACTATCAAGCCTTGCTATATCTAGTAAACAAACCTTGTGCTACAGGACGCATAGCTCGATGGCTCCTGCTTTTAGAGTTCGACTTCTCTGTAGTGGTACGGAAGGGAAAGCAGCATTACATGGCTGATTACATGTCGCGCGTTCCCACCGGAGAAGCCGCTGGACAAGGTGTTATTGATGAACTGCTCGATGCCCATCTGTTTAACCTCTCCGGCGAGAGAGACCTGTTTAAGGCTGATCTAACACCGTATTGGGCAGATGACATAGTCCAAGTGCTTGAGCACGGACTGCCTGACCGACCAATAGAAAAAGCCCGGCTTAGGCGATTAATCCTTAAGATCCAGCCCTATCAGCTGATTGCAGGCCAACTCTACAGGCTGGGACAAGACGGATTGTTGCGCAAATGCGTGTGCGAATATGAGATGCACGATGTGCTCTCTGAAGCGCACGGCGGCATTGCCAGGGGGCACTTTAGTGGAGACATGATAGCACGAAAAGTGTTGCAGTCTCAACTGTGGTGGCCCACGCTTTTCTGCGACGCAGCACGATTCGTCAAGCATTGTGACGAGTGCCAGCAAACCCTTCGAAAAATGGGAAATTGATTTCATTGGGCCCATCAGTCCTGCAGCACAGTATTCGCAGGCTAAGTACATCATTGTGGCCACGGATTACCTCACTAAGTGGGCAGAAGCGCGAGCCACACGAAAAAACGACGCTATAACGACGGCTAAGTTCTTATGGGAGCAACTGGAGCAAGTAATCTCACGATTCGGTTGCCCCATCGAACTGGTCAGTGACCAAGGCACGCACTTCATCAATGAAGTGATCGCGCACCTCTTGTCCACCTTCCTCATCATCCATCGCAAATCCTCGCTATACTACCCTCAGGCAAACGGCCAGGCCAAATCAACAAATAAGGTTCTCATCAATGTCCTAACCAAGGTCGTCTCTGCTTCACGCAACGACTGGGACAACAAGTTGATGGCAGCTCTGTGGGCTTACCGAACCGCTTATAAAACGGCTGTCGGTCAAACCCCCTTTAGGCTAACATATGGGATAGAAGCGATTCTACTGGTAGAGTTCTTCATCCCTAGCCTGAGAATAGCGCTTCAAGAGCGATGGGAAGGGAAGGAGGCATGGACGCAACGACTAGTTGAGCTCAAACGTCTCTCAGAGACTCGTCTTCTTGCCACCCATACACTGATCTGCGAAAAAGCCCGACGCAAGAGTTGGTTTGACAAGCACGTCAAGCAGCGCGAGTTCGAACAGGGTGACTTAGTGCTCCTCTACTCAATTAAAGGGCATAAGCAAAAGATGAAATTTAGAGGTCTTGGACCATTCAAGGTTCGTGCAATCAGTCGAACAGGCAACGTCGAACTTGAGACCCTAAATGGTGAAGGAATATGCTTCTTTAATGGCAGCCGTGTCAAGAAGTACTACCCTCCTACGCATCCTTTGCATGAACCACCGATGTTAGAACCGCCTGTCAAGGTCCGAGTAGCCACAATCACTGAAATCGATAACGAGGATGAGGAAGCCGTGGAACCCGCATACCTTCGTATCACGGTCACGGCCAAACAAACATGTGCTTTCACCGCCTTGATCGACGAGGGAGCAGACTTCAACGTCCTGACCTACGATCATTGGACTCAACTTGGCCAGCCACAACTTCAACCCACCACTGCAAAATTAAGCCCATATGGGGCTCATTCCTATGCACTACTCGGCAAGTGCAAGGCAGCCGTTTCTATCGAGTCTGAGACTGTTCCAATGCTTTTCTACATGCTGCCAAATGCTAAAAACGCAGACACTGAGTCACTGTTGGTGCACCTTCAAAAAGCAGACCCACTGCAATGTCGACTACGTGTCGCAGCGCATCCACCTAGTAATAGGCAACGTTCGCATTGTTACAACTTTCAACAAGGGCTGCGCGACCTCATCCCAGGCCACCCAGCCACCGATAGAAACACACGTAGGCAATTCTAGGGAGGGGGGTAGGGTACGGCCGCCACTCCCTGAGTCTCATCGCCTGCAACCCATACCAGTCAAAGCTAAGGCCCCACAATCTCGCCTCCAATGGGTGCCCAAACAACCACAACAGCCGCCTAGGAGTCGACGCTCCTACCCTCAGAAGACCAGAAACTCTAAACCTAGGAGGCCCAAACGCAGCCACAGGAATAGACGTGTAATCAGTCAGAGATGGGTCCCCAAGGCTCTCTTACGCGCATAAGGCTACTATGAGGGTAATGCTTGGCTATGGATACCTAAGGCCCACGCGGCCAGAGGCACCACTCGTACGCCAACCTCAAGCTCGATCATCCCAAAAACCGTAAGATCTCGAAACCACGAGCCGCAGAGCTTCCCCGACCCGCAACCATCGAGTCCATCCACGCGTGAACCTACGCGAATCACCCAAGCCTGTCAGACCAATCAACAACCGCTAGCTCGAGCATCATTACAAGCAGGAAACGATCCGGGTTTCCAACTCCATCCTGAAAGCAATAGGCCATCACTTGAGGCCACTGCTAACCTAGCCTCCGTCCCAGCGACCCAATTGCAAGCTCCTGAAGTCCTACCACAGCAACTCTCTGTAGTCAAAGGCTCAAGTCCTACCATACCCCAACCACCCGCAAGCCTTAGGCCCTCTTACGAGAGGAAATCCTTTCTATCACTAGCAGCTGATTTAGCTGAGGAAACAGGGGATGATGTGGTGGATTGCATTAAGCGACTGGACGCTACTTTTGTGTCGCTAGCTCTGAGCTACGATCGCCTCGACTTAGGCCTATTGGATGAATCCTTCGCAGTCGAAGTTCAAACGATGCCTTGTTCTTGGGAAACGTTTGAATTTGCATTTGCAAAAGCCCCTACCTCCACTGCTAAGTTGCTCAGCGGTGAGATCTCAAAAGAGTAGGCAATCAAACAACGTCTCATCACGTCATATGATCAGCGAACCACCTCTGCCATCACTGACCAAGAAGTGGCAGAGTTGTCAAAACTTGCTGAGACAAAATCCCAGTTCTTAAGGCATTGGTACGATCTTAGACTTCAATGGGAAGTTGAAGGATGCCGAGTAATGACCAACCTCGAGCAGCGACGCGCTATCAAAACGGCAGAGTTCGACCCCACATACGTCACGCCGACATCATATCGAGTGTTAACCATGCTGCGAGGCCGTCCTATAGAAGACCACATCAAGGGATACCCCTACCTCGACCGCCTGTTGACTGAAGAAGAGTTACACATCGCTAGCCGAGTCAACTCAGGTGACTTCCTAACTGATGTTCTCACATACATCACCCAAGTGGGGATTAAACCCTTCGACCTGGACCGCGAAGCCCATTTGGAATACAACCCCAATTTCTATACTTGGCTCCTTCACAAGTAGCCATCCATGCCGAAAGACCTACACCTTCTAACCCTCATCCTAGGAAGGATTCTTCTCAGACTTAAAGGAGAAGGGGTAAGGTGAATCAGATCAAAAGTAATAAAGCAAATCAAAGCCATGAAGTACATAGACATACATTGTGAAAAACGGATGGGGTAGGAAAGAGGACACAAAAACTTTGAATTAAAAGACAAAAAGTCAAAGTCTAAAAAGCGAACATGCACTAGACTTTAATGAGTTCATTCAAAAGCATAAAATTTTTTCTGTTTTAGCGATTACTATGTCATAAGCACTAACAAAAATTACGGTTATGACAGGAACAAAAGATGTCGCAGTAGGACCGAGCCCATCGACTTCCCTTCACAGAGGAAGAGAGAACGCGGTACAACATCAACCTGGAGAACCGCACCTATAATCAGCTGAAATTCCGAACTATCCACAATTTGGAAGAATTAGTGGCCAAGGAAGAGGCGGCCAGGAGCATCGTGGAAAGCTGCAACCTTAAAAAGTACCTGGAAAGTTTCGCACGAGAATCTAAGCACACGAGCTGTGTGAAATTCCTTAGGACCTACAATCCCGACGGAGAGTGTGGCACTGTCACAGTGGGGAGAGGACAAAATGCTAAGCAGGTGCTGGTCCATCTAACCCTGGCCTTGGTGGAGAAGGCACTGGGGCTGGAACCGAAGGTGGAAAAGAAGCAAAAGAGGGACGTGTATGCCATGCTGGGGATGAGGAAGGAGGATGTGCTGACGAACGATGGCATCAGTATCCAGGCAATCCCCAGTGCAGAGACCAGGCTACAGGCGAAGCTCGTACATGCGCTTTTCTCCAGCCAACGCTATAACACGCTGATGCACCGAATCAGCGTACCGATCCTGGAAAATGTAGCGGCCCAGACCCTGCACGAAGTTGACTGGAACGGCTATGTGCGCAAGACTATTGATCAGGTAGCCCGAGCGCTAGCCTTAGGAAGCCTGCCAGCAGGAGGAGAATCACCGATGTTGAAGGCTGCAGAAAGAAAAAGGGCTTCCTCCAAAGCCTCATTCATCGCATATGGGGGTATTTTAACGGTGCTTATCTAGGAGGCCGTAAAGAAAGCAGAAGAGGGGGAGGGAGAAACACCCGACCGATCACCGCCCCATCAACACCAAGACAGGTCTAGCAATAGGATGGAGACAGAGGAAGAAGGGGAAGAGCAGAAGAGTAAAAAGCAGATTAAGGAGACTAAGAAAAAAGCAGCGCAGAAGAAGAAGAAACATGATGAAGGTCGTAGAAAGGAGAGGGAGGACTTGGAGAAAGCGAAACGACAATCCCTCAAGGAGGCAGAGGAGAGAGAAAGGAAGAAGAAGCAGGAAGAAGAAGAGACAACGGAACAAGTCAGGCAGGCTAAAAAGGCGTCCAAGCGAGAAGCCGAAAGGAGAAGAAAAGAAGAGCAAGAGGAAAAAGAAAAACTAGAGGAAGAATGCAAAAAGGCTGAGGAGGAAAGGAAAAGAAGAGTCGCGGAGGAGGACGAGGAGTTAAGAAGAAAAGAGGAGGAGGACTTGGCAGAAGCTATCTGCCGGTCCATCGAGCAGCAGTGCAGGGAAGATGACCCAGAAGCCTGGAATCAGCCCAGGGAAGAGAGGCCTAGCTCCAGCATGCAGGCCCCAGAACCCGCGCCCCCCGTTGTTCCAGAAGGAAAAGGCAAAGCACCCCTGCATCCCATCCCCACCCTCATGGCGCCCCCCACTGAACCCACTACGCCCGCCCCTAACATCCTCACCAACTTGGAAGTGTTCAACCTGGTGGCTTGGATGCAACACTTCATCAGCAAGGAAATGGCCCAAGGGAAAAGCACGAAAACTATGACCACATGACCAAAAAGGCCAGCTGCAGATGCTTAATCAAGGCAGGATCAAAAGCGTCCACGCATGGAGGCCTCAACCACCCCCACCCACAAACAATGACGCCACCAGCCGGTTATGACAAATACGTCGCTGAGCTGCTCTCCCAAGTGGAGAGAGCGAAGGAGGAGAAAAGGATGGCTGTGGCTGAGTTGATGGCAGAAAAAGAGTCAGTGGCGGCTTTCCAATTGGAAAAAACCCACATCATCGCCATGCAACAACGCCAAATCTTCGAACTCAAGCATGAGTTGAAAGCCAAAGAGAATAAGAAAGAAAGTTACAAGCAGCGGCTGGAGGACGAGAATTAGGAACTCGTGCAGATGCAGTGGGAGTACAAGCTCCTCCTGATGCAATATAAGGAACTAGAGTCAAAGTATAAGGAATTGGAGTCAAAGACCACCACCATTGAGCAGATGATGGAGGAGCTGAACGCCAAGGAAGAGGAGAGGAGCCAAGAGAGGGAGCAACAACAAAAGAAGATCGAGTCTATCTCCGCCGATCAGCTACGTCTCGGGAAGACTGAACAAGACAACATGAGCAAAGAGCTCAGGGCCCAAGAGCAGAAGCTCGTAACCCTAGCTCAAAAGCAGGGGGAGAGCATGGAAGAAATGAGCAAAAGGGCTGAGGAATGGGCTATGCAAAACGAGGCGCAGGTGAAGGCTCTGGCGCGGCGCCTCGCCTTGGCGGAGAAGGAAAAAATCTTGGCAGAAAGCAAAGTGGGCGCCATCCAGACAGCCTTCACTGCCCAACAACAAGCCTTCCTCAATACGCTGCTGGATACAACTCAACCAGAGGGAACGGAGCCGTTGGAGGTGGTGAAGAAGAAATTAAGCATCGCACGCAGAGCTCTGCACGCGGGGCTACAGATGCCACCCCAACTTGCAAAGGTAAGGCTGGGCCTAGAGGAGCAGCGGAAGTATCTACTACTGGCCGGCCTAACCCCCCAGGAGGCAGATGCCCTCGGCTTTGAGGAAAGAACACTACAAGAAAACTGGTAGGGGGAGGAAGTCGAATTCAAAATTGACATGAACAGATTCAGAGAAGATGTAATCCTGCAGTCCCCCCTCGCCGCACGAACATAATCAGCAACAACCCGACTCGACCCTGGACAGACAGGCCATCCTTAAAGAGCGGCGGAAAAAGTTGGTGGAAGAGGCTAGAAAACAGCTGCAGGCCAAGCCCGTCGTACAGCCATCCGCTCCCCTCCCACCATGCCCTGAAGACCTACCTATGCAATTCCATGCAGAACTGGTGGTCTGGGAATGGCAAGAACTGGAAAAGGACCCTTTCTCCTTCAGTTTCCTTATGCCTGATAGCCTAAGAAGGGTCCTGCCGATCAAGGCGATGGAGAAGGTGATCGCGGTTGGCAACCGACTAGGCCAAAGATGGCTGGAGGACAGGGCAAGAACCCCCACCTTGTGGGGCACGGAAGAGGCCGAATTCTGGCAAGACAAGATATACGAGGTGCCACACACAGTAAGGGGCTACGACTGCCAACCCCCCTCTGGAGGAGGCGAATATGTAATACCAACATGCTCGCCTGGATGGCTTTTTGTAACACCCTACCCCATGAGCGGAACGACCCCACGTTTATGGCGTATCCCCGTAGGGTAGGTGTGGATTTTGTCTCCACCCTCCATGGAGGCATGACTTCCCCATCATCTACAATGCCAACGCCACTTTCTTTGAGAACACTCTACTTTTTGATCTAGAAAGCCTGCCCGCCTCCATGACGCGTTTTCTTGCTGAGTTCTCCTCCTGCCCAGATCCCGCATTCATAACCACCTGTAATTACCTTAGGCTCCTTAAACTCCTACTTAAGCAAGATCCGGCACCGCAAGAAAGCGGCTTGCCTCCCCTCTTTTTAGATCCTAACGTTATCGATAGTTGCGCTATGACCCGCTTAATGATGCGGGCTAGCCTTCTACCTTCATTTTGCCTAGCGCTCCTTGAGGATATGAGTGACAGCCAATTCACTAGGTGCAATCACTCCTTCCTATCCACCACCTCTCTCCATGTCCGCATGAACCTGAAAGGGTACATGCAGAGCCATCAATTTTTACGCAAATCCATCCGCCCGCCCTCCCCCCCTCATTCCGACGACGAGAGCTAGCCTTGGCTGTCCTGCTCCTCATGAAATCCTATCCCGAAATGTATCCAAAAAAAAAAAAAAACGCACGATCACTGCACCTAGGGGTCCTTAAGTTAGGCGTGTCCAGTGACCTTGGTCGGCTGGCTCCACTCCTAACCCCCTAGCCCTTTTTACCCCCCCACGTCACGCTTAGGGCACATCAACGGTAGGACACACCTAGGGAGGTAACACTCACCTATGGTTTGACCTGTCACCCTAAGCCATTGGCACCACCCCCTTGGCACAAATGGGGTCCTCAAGTGTGGGACATCACCCGGGGTGCGCATCTATAATTTGCCTTGGAATGGGTATTGAGAAAAAGTCCCAAATGTTGAGTGCCTCGAGATGCGCACACAGAGTTTGGGACCATCAGGCAGTTCACAATGTAGTTTGGATTGCACCGGTGGCAGCAGTTGGAGCTGAAACGAGCAGAGATGTGTTGGAATGGGTGATGGTCTACAACAGAAATGGTGACTGGCGGTATCGTAGGTGGTCCAAGCATCAGTAGAGGCAAAGCTAGAGGAGGCAAAGCTAGAGATAGTGGCACTAGTGGACCAGGTGAATTGGGCAAGGTTGCTAATGGTCTCTAATAATAGCAGTGGCATTGGTCTCTTGGTGCTTGCAAGTTATGGAGACAATGGCAACGACAAAAACTCAATTGAGCTAAGCAGCTCATTGCTTCTCTTCCTCACATGTACAAAAGCTAGTGGCAACTAGACCTCGGGTGGAGTGGTTTCGTGTCACTACGCGGGCACAGTGTGAGAAACCCTCGAGTGCATCATCATCCGGCTTTCTTATTAATCTAGAGAGTCAATGTCATATTAGTTACCAGGGTTAGTGTCCATAGTATGAATGGTTCAAACTTATGGGATCTTTGGACAATTTTAGCCTATGTTTGATATTTTGGACATTATTTTTTGTAAATATCCTAAAAAAGTATAGAAAACTTCTAGAATAGGGTATCATGCAAACAAGCAAGTTGCTTTTCAGCTAGTTTTGGATATCTCATTAAAAAAGGAGGGCTCCTAAATTTGCACTAGGCATGATTACAATTTTCAAGCAACAAATAGCACTCTGGATGGTGAGAAGGGAGAAGGAGCGATCTGGGAGAATTTTGAACAAGTGTTCTAAGGTTTTACCCCCTTTCAGAGCCAACGGAACCATCAGATTTGTTGTTTGAGCAGCAGAGTAGAAGCTAGTATTTGGTGCGAGCTTTTAGATATGACAAGGTGAAAGAGGACACGGTGAAGGGGAGACTCATTGTAAACAAGTTTTCTTAATCAAGGATTGTTTTTGGAATACTTTGAGCCACTGATCTCTTTCATGTGTGTTTTCATCTCTTGTTGGTCTCTACCCTACGTAATCTCTATCTTCATCTCTACTCTTATACAACAATCCTAATCTCTTACTACCGTTAATCCTCTCTTAAGAATCTCTCTAATATCATATATATCCATCCATCCATTACTACTCTTATTCTCTCATAGCCAGAGACCTGATGTCTACCCGGCATATGCGTAGATTATCTCGACATCTTTTTGGTGAACCCGATGTGAAGGCCGGGGTGAAGAGTCAAGTATGGATGTTGGTATGGATGTAGATGCACAGATACTTCTGGAACAAGATATATAGCAAGTTATGGAGTATCTTCAAAAGCTACTTGAGCTTAGATACATAGATGATACAATTGGGATGCAACTTTTGGTTATATATCTAATGCTCCTTAAAGCTTATAAGTCCCTGGTGAAATTGGACGAGTCTAAGGATGAACGTATACTTTGTATGCGAAAGATACAACAAGTGTTGGATGTCAGTGCAGAGATGAGTGAGCATGGATATGTAACTTATGTCACTTATGGATTTTGGAAGAAATTTGAGGATGTATGCAAGAGGCTTATTGCAGCATATAAGTATCAACAATAGCAATGGGAGAAGCAAGAAGAGGAAGAACAAAGGAGGTGGAACGAGGAAGAAGCAAGAAGACCGATAGAGGAGACATCTCAGATGTGGAAAGAGGAGAAATTAAGGATGCAAATGCAACCAGAGAAGGATAAACGTATAGAGAAAGCACAAGCTTTTGCCCAAGCTTCACTACTTGCTGCCAAGGCTGAGCGACAACCTACTATGGATGTTTTTTATGCACTTACTAATGAATTGAGCACTTATGTAGTAAGTGCCTATGTTGAAAGTACAAGGGTTGTGATTTGCCCTATTGAGGATGCTTATGCTAGTGATGCTTTGAGTTGCCATGCCGATGAGGTCTCTACAGTTACTATGAATGTTGTAAGTCACCACAAAGATGATGTTTATGTAGATACGTTTGATGTTGTGAGTATCTATGTAGATGATATCTTGAATGAGCCTAAAGCAAATGACAGGGACAATGCATATGTAGATTTTCTGAGTGCTTATGAGGAAGCCTATGAGGCTCATGTACTACTGAATGTAGTAGGACTATTGATGTGTTGAGTAGTCATACCACAAATGCCTTGGAAGAGCCTGTAGTGGAAGAGTCAGCCATTGCATATGTAGATTTTCATAGTGCATATGAAGAGGCTTATGAAGCTCATGCTTTACTTGATATAGGGACTCAGAGAGAGATTGGTGACTTACTGGATGTACATGATTTGCAAGACATAGTTGCTGTCTTTGAGACAATTCATGAGCTAGAGGCTATGCAGATAGAGGATCTTGTGTATAATGCTCCATAGCTAAAAAATGTTTCGAATGCTTTGTCAAAGGCCTTGATAGGCAATTCAAAGATGCTTTAAGATATGGACTACTTCACTATTTTCGATGATGGTCAGCATGTGTTGGATGCAAGGGAGAGTCAGTTTATGTTTGATATGGTACACAATTGTCAGTATAAGCAACTTTCCATGTGCTAGACTCTGAAAGAGCAAGCATGTTGCTATGTATTTGTTGATGGGTGTATTGATAGCATGTGTATGGAGATTCAACAGCCTCTAGAATGTGATGCATACCTAAGGCCTTATGACCCTAGAGCAGGTGCTTGGTACGGTGTTGAGTTGTGCAAAATCCTAGTCATTTTGATCTATGATCCAGGGGGATACCTACTTATATACATGATGAGCGAAAAGTTGACGATATGGGCGTTTGATCCAGTGGATACATTATTGGCACATACCGGAGAATATGCAAGTTTAAAGGAAGTGGATGTTGTGCCGCTACGCAGACACAATGTGAAAAACCCTGGAGTGCATCATCAACCGGCTTTCTTATTAATCTAGAGAGCCAATGTCATATTAGTCATTAGTGTTAGTGTCCATAGTATCGATGGTTCAAACTTATGGGGCTTCTGAACAATTTTAGCCTATTTTTTATATTTTGGATATTATTTTTTATAAATATCCTAAAAAGGTGTAGAAAACTTCTAGAATAGGGTGTCATGCAAAAAAACAAGTTACTTTTCCGCCAGTTTTGGAGATCTCATAAAAAAAGAAGGGCTTTCAAATTCACATCAAGCGCAATTGCAATCTTCAAACAGCAAATAGCATTCCAAAAGGTGAGGAGGGAGAAGGAGCGATCCGAGAGAATTTAGATCAAGTGTCCTAGGGTTTCACCCCCCTTATGGAGCCAGCGGAACCATTAGATTTACTGTTTAAGTAGCAGAGTAGAAGCTAGTGTTTAGTGTGAGTTTTTGGGTATAACAAGGTGAAACAGGACACGATGAAAGGGAGAGTCATTGTAAACAGGTTTTCTTAATCAAGGATTGATTTTGGGATACTTTGAGCCTCTGATCTCTTGCATGTGTGTTGTTTCATCTCTTGTTGGTCTCTACTCTATGTAATCTCTATCATCATCTCTGCTCTCAAATAAAAATTTGCCTGATCTCTTACTATCGTTAATCCTTGCTTAAGAATCTCTCTAACATCATATACATCTATCCATCCATTACTACTTTTATTCACTCTCACAGCCAAGGACCTGGTCTCTTCCCGACATACACACAAATTATCTTGACAGCGGCACTAGCTGACAGTGGTTGAGCGAAACCTACACACGGAAGCTACTTTGATACCAAATGTGAGAAATGGCACCAACTATGGAGAAGAGAAACGAGAGACAGTGAAAGTGAGTGAGCTAGAGCAAGAGAGTAGAGTGTACTTACTGAATTGAAGAGTGAACTCTAGACTGTATTGTTACTACTTTAATGTTCCAAGATACTAGGTTTACATGCACTACATTGACACTTTAAGTGTCCACACCACACGAATTACATGGGCAGTGTCCAAAATTGGCAAATTCTAACATGCTACACTCATTGTTCACTCACTCTCGATTCATGCGTCACTCTTGGCTCCAGCTTGTTATTAGTGTTCTTAGTCGCTGCTTTGGGGTAACTCTTGTGTTATCTTCATCATTTTTGAATTGTTTTTCTTTATCCTCATTGCTCTTGTTGTTAGAATTTGCCAATTGGTAGTGCCCAATATCTAAGTGTGTGGTGTGGACACAACTAAGTTAGTAGGTTGTGTCACTATCTCTAAAGCTAGTGAAACCGGTCTATGACTCACATAAAGCGGTAGTTCCTTCAATTAATACCTGGTCTTTTTACATACACACACAAATGGAGACCTCACTCCCCCGCTCAACACCAGATTGGCCCCAAAGACCAGCCCCCCTCTCGGTATTTCTTTATCAATTAAAAGATGGAAGGTTACAAAAAAAATGAAATGCTCCAAAATACAAAACCTATGAACAGTTGGCTTTCATCTTTTCTAAGTAAATTTCAGCGGCATAAGGACAGTACAGCATATCCAAAACAACATTCCTTTCTGAGTAAATTTCAGATGCATAAGGACAGTACAGCATATCCAGAACAACATCCCTTTGTGAGTAGGAAAACACTTTCTGTGACCATAACTCAATAATTTAAGTGTAGAATTGCAATCTGCAGAACTCTATATTTACTATTTTTCACCTGTTTCTTGACCTGTTCTCAGCCTTATTCCATTCCAGATTTGTTGCATACCAGTTGGACTACAAACCCTTTGACCCTGGCATCATTCCAGGAGTAAAATAGTCCCACAAACAGCACTAAATCAGAGCTGAAAACCATGTTCTTGTGTGGCGTGATCATCACGTTTTGTAGTTCCTGCATTGGAGAAGCAATCAGCTGCTCTTGAACCTGGATAGTGAGGCTCTTGCCTCAGCAAAAGTGCAAAGAAAACACAAAACTATACATTTGATGAAATCAGCCCATCATGCAAAGCATTTCCTTTGAGAATAGAGAGAGAGTTGACCAGAGGGAGCAAGCTCTACCTGCTTACACGAGTCAGAGACGAAGAGGTACTCTCCATAGCTGATGTACTTACAGCAATCTGCCCTCAGCCCCTAAAAACTTCATGCTCAGATCTGCCCCTCCTACCTATTACGTTTTTTTTTAATGCTCTCTCTCTCTTTTGGGAATTTGTGCCCAAATTGTGACACATGGCATACAGGTAACAATTTTCCTATTTAAACCTTCCGGTCTGGAATTCTCCATGATCGGTGCAAAATTTGATCTCGGCACAGACCAAAGAATTAATCGTCGTGCAAAAACAAAGATAATGACGCGAATAGATTCTGGGTTCAAAAATAGTAACTCCCTAAATTTTAGGGATGGTGACCCCTGCATTCCTCGAGTTGTTCTGAGCAACTTTTATCATTGCAACCACATCAAAAAGTGTAATGTGGCTCAGTTACGGTGACTTTTATTCCATGAGCATTCTCACATGTGCATCTTCTATCTTGGCCAGGCTCATTGTCTTGCACCATATCCAATGGCTAAGTACACAATCCCAAAGCACTGGCATTCTATTCTTCAGTGCCCATTCAATATGGAACCGGTCCTAAGGCTCAAACAAACCATTAGTCCAATTTGTCCCAATGGTTGCCTCTTCTGACCATGCAAAGATCCCGGCTTAATCCAAGAGAACTCTAGGGGTAAAAAGCAACAGCAACTAAAGAAAAGAAAAATAAAATATTTATATAAGTAAATAAAGAAAGCAACTGCAAAAAGTATCACCACCTAGTGACATAACCCCTCTTAAAAGAAGCAAGCGACCTCGATTGCATGCCACACATGCTAATGGTTGACACAGGACAATAACAAGATTCTCCATGTTATTAGTGCCATCGCATGTATCACTTGCTAACAGATAACACAGGGCGATGGTAGGAGTTTCTCCACTACCATTTGTGCCATTGCAAGTACAAGTCTCACATAGGTGGAGGATCATATCCTATATCCAACTATGGTTACTAGGAGCCTGTCTAATATACATGTTTCCGGATGCGACACAAGGCGATAGCACGTATCCCCGAACTATTAGTGTCAAAACATGTATAATCATTCAACCAAAGTGTAACAAATACAACTTCAAAGCACTGGGATTTCATTCAATGATACACATGTTAATGCTAAATGTAAACCAAACATTGTGCATTATTCAATGAGATGTAGTATTCAACTGTACAATAGAGAATGTACATTGCTTTAAAAAGTATTCTAAGTCACTGTAGGTTCCAGCAAGAAAGCTTCTCGGTAAAGTTGTAATAACTGAGGCGAATCTGCCAATTCAGCCTCTTCCATCCATTTGGCATCCATTGGTGAATACTTCTTGAACTTCACCAAAAATCTTCTTATAACTCTACCTTTCACTTTCCTATCCTTATGTGCCTGGATCTGCTCAGGAACTGGAATCTCATCTAATTCCTCTACTTCAGGCTGTTCCTCTTGAACCATATCTTTTGGCACTTCACCAATAAAAGGCCTCAATAGGCTCACATGGAATGCATTATGAATTTTCCAATTCTCTGGCGATTTCAGCCTATATGCCACGTCATTGATCTTCTATGAGACTTTAGTAATGCATACTCAGCTTTGGAAACAAACGTTCCTTGCCCTTCTGTTTTCTCAAACGTGCCTTTTCAAAACTCAATAAGACCCAATCATCCTTTTTGAACAAGAGTTCCTGACGATGACTATCAACAGCTCTTTTCTGTTTAGCTTGTGACTTTTCTAAGGCATACTTGACCTTTTTATATGCTTCTTCCCAATCTTTTACATAACGATCTGCTTCAAAAATGCTATCTTTTGTCTGCAAGATGGCAGGCAGTTTCTTTCCACCTTCCACAATCTCAAAAGGTGCTTTGCCAGTAGATGAGTGCATTGTATTATTATATGCATACTCAACCAATGGCAAGCAGTGTTTCCAAGAAGTCTTATGGCCTGAAACATAACACTTTGTTAGATCTAAAACAGGCAAATTCACTTCTTCAGACTGTCCATCAGTTTGTGGATGGAAAGAAGATGAAAATTTCAGCGTAGTGCCCATGTTTTCAAACAATGCTTTCCAAAACAAGCTAGTCATTCTTGGATCTCTATCACTGACAATTGACCGTGGTATTCCATGGTACTTGAAGATAGTATGCATTAATATCTTTACCATGTGCTCTGACTTAATCTTTTTTCTTACAGGAATGAAATGAGCATATTTGCTGAATCTGCAAATGATAGTCCAGATTTCATCATTCTTTGAAGAAGTTCTTGGAAGATCAAAAATGAAATCCATGGCAATACTTTCCCATGGCCTTTCTGGAAGAGGTAGTGGTTGCAATAACCCTGGTGCCTTCTGTCTATTAAATTTGACCTTTTGGCATACAAGGCAAGATCTGACATATGCATCAACATTAGATCCAATAGAAGAAAGTCTCTACCGCTTTGACTGTAACATCTATACCACGATGTCTTGCATACAGTGGAGAATGACTTTCTAATAAAACTTTTGGCCTTAGTTGTTCTGTAATGCATAGTCTTCCATGCATCATGATAAAGCCTTCTTTGAACACATAATGATCATGATGTTGGCCACCATTGATCAACTGTTCATAGATTTCAAAGAAATCTTCGTCATCAGCATACTGCTCTTGCATATTATCCAATTCATGGTTATAAGAAATTTGAAACAGGTGACACCTATGGTTTGCGAGATAAAGCATCTACAACTACATTCTTCTTGCCTTCCACATGCACTATTTGAAAATGAAACATAGATAGGAAATTTGCCCAACGCATGTGTTTCTCTGACAATTTAGCCTGTGTGAGAAAGTATCTAAGTGTTTGATGATCCGTTTGCACTACAAAATCAGCACCAAACAAATAGTGCTTCCAACTAGAAAGTGCATGGATCAAAGCCAATAACTCTTTCTAATAAATTTGGTAAGTCCTTTCAACGACAGAGAATACTTTACTCTCGTATGCCACAACTCGGTCATTCTGTATTAATACAGCACCAATGTTGTTTCCACATGCATCACATTGTACTACGAATGGCTTAGATAGATCTGGCAAAATAAATACTGGATCTGTAGTCATTTCTCTTTCAAACATCTAAATGTTGATTTCTCTTTGTCAGTCCATTGCCATTTGATATCCTTCTTTTCAAGCGCATGTAAAGGAGAAGCAATCTCTACAAAGTGTCTTACAAATCTTTTGTAGTAAGAGCATAGGCCAAGAAAACTGTGGACATCATGAACGGTTTTCAAGTCTGGCCAAGAGACAATTGCTTCTATCTTTGCAAGATCCATCTTCACACCATCTTTAGAAACTATGTGCCCAAGGAAGTGAATCTCTTCCAAAAAGAATTCACTCTTCTTACCATTAATGAGCAATCGGTTACACTTAAGCTCATTAAAGACTGTAACTAAGTGTTTTCTATGCTCCTCTTCATTCTTTGAAAAGATAATCATATCATCAAAGAAAGTGCCAACGAAACTTTGATAAGGGCGGAAAATTCTATCCATCATCCTGTTAAACGTGGCAAGAGCATTGGTCAATCCAAACGGCATGACTAAAAATTCATAGAGACCAAATGTCGTTCTAAAAGCAGTCTTATGGATATTCTCTGGCCCGATTCTGATCTGATGATACCCACTTTTTAAATCTATCCTGCTAAACATTCCTATTTCCTATAATCAATCAAGAATGTCATCTATCCTCGGAATCGGAAACCTATTCTTGATTGTGTTTTTATTCAAGGCTCTGTAGTCAATACGCATTCGCCAAGAGCCGTCCTTTTTCTGAACTAGCAACACAAGTGAACAAAACGGAGAACTACCTGGGCTGAATTAGTCCCTTCTCTAAAAGCTCATTAACCTCTGTCATAATCTCTTTTTGTTGTGCTACACTGACCCTGTACGGTGGCCTTTTGGGTAGACTAGTCCTTGGAATAAGATCTATGGTATGATCTTTAGGCCTCTCAAGGGGTAACTCTCCTGGTAACGAATCTGAGAAACAGTCGCTGAATTTATCCAAGAAAGCCCTTCTACTTTCATCTAGTACAAACACATTACTGTCAACTTCATTAACTTACTTTGCAAAAACCAAGTACGCAGAAATATGATTTTTCATTACAGAAGTAATTGCAGAAGAAGAAAAAACTGGGATAGACTCTCCTTTAAGCTTCACATCTAACACATGAGTCTTACTCCTATATACAAGAGTAATCATTATGTTATAAGTATCCAAGATAGCATGCTTCCTGTGGTACCATGGAATACCCAACAGAACTTCACAGCCCTCTAAAGGCATAATATGGAACTCCTTTGTGTCCACATAGCTCTAGATGTGCATACGGAGTTTACCAAGAATGGGGGTGATAGGTTCAGTATGTCTTGGGCATGCCAAATCAGCTTGTCCAACTGGTCCCATTTCCTCGAGACACTTAGAAGTAATATGGCCTTTCTATTCACATATAAAGTATTTCCCAGCCATCATTAAAGCCTTTCTTTCTTCAAATGATTTGCCAAAAAGTGGCCTCTTCTGTCCTTTGCCTTGTTTAAAAGAAGTCTGAGACTGCTGCTGATAATTTTTCTTCCAAAAAGACTTCTTTGTAAAGCTGGTCTTTTCTGGAAATTGCTTCTTCTTCTTGCCAGAATCTTTCTTAAACTGAGAATCCTTCTTTTCAGTGCCTTTAAAGCTGTCAGCTTTTCCTTTCAACAATGCATTTACCACACCAGCATTTTCAATTAACTATACCATATTTGTAACCCTGGTCTTGGTACAATAATCCCTGATGGCTTCGGGCAAAGCGCAACAATACTTTTCAATTTGTTTTGATAGGGGCACTGTCCTATAAGAACTCACGGGCAAAAGTGCTTCCCAAAATTTCTTATTGTACTCTTCTAAATCCACACAATTTGCCACGTCCAATTTATGCCATGCACTCATGACATCTACTTCAAACGTGTTAGTTAACCATGAAGCTGTAAACAACTGTTTAAAATGGACCCAAGTGGCAGGTACATATCCTTGTATCAACAATATGTTCTACCATTGCAAAGCATTACCTTTCAAAAAAATTGCAGCCTTCCGCACCTTAGAAGTCTCAATAAAATTTCCTCCAGTGTAAGCTGCATCAAACTGTTGTACAAATGGCAAAGCTTTCAGCCTATCTTGCATACCACTGAAGGTTTCAAACTTTAATGCCTGACCACCCTCTTTATTGTCTTTAGGCTTTGCACTTTTTGGTGTCAAGTTGTCATAGACAGGTGGCTGTAAAAAGGGGAGTCCCTTAGGCGCATTATCAGCATTAATTTCAAGTGTCTTAGCTGCCATATGCCCAGTAGGCTGAGAAAAACCAGCCGCTGCATTTTGTACTCCAAGTATCAATTAAGGACTCTACAAAGTCTAATAACCAGGCTATAGACCAATATTAGCATAAAGTGGATTCACTGCCTCAATAGGCATCATTCCTGGTGGCCCTCTCGGCAAGTATCCCTGATAACCAGTGGGTAATCCAACCATTGCTTGAAAAACTGACCCACCATCAAAGTAACCAAGATAAGTAGCAAACTGAGGAGGAATAGTCTGTTGTGCCACTTGTGCATTGCTGCCTTGACCATTTACCCCCTGGTCTTGTGCTTGTGCTTCTTGTTGCATTGGAACTATCTCCATGTTGGTGTTTTTTCTGCATGCTCAAACACATTAGAGGTTTGCCTTTTTGAGTGCTCCATGGTATGATGTGATGACTCAACCTGAGAATCCTCAATATGTGAACTCAAAATTTTTGGATCCGAGGATTCTTTACAAGCTGTTCGAAAGAGCCAACCATACTAAGGAGTTGTGCCATAAACAAGTCCTCCTGTTCTTGCTCCTCATCCTGTGGTTCAATCTCGGTTCTAGAAGGTGCTGACACCTATGCACCAATACTCTCTCTTCGGTGTCTATGAGCAGAAGAAGAACTCTCTTCTTCATGAGGGAGTTTTCCTTTGCCTTTGTCCATGTGTGCTATCTCTCTAGTCTTGTATCCAGCAAATACTGTATCCAAGAAAAATCTTGTAGTCTTTCTCACTTGTAATCTTTGTAAAACCTATGTGTATGGCCTTTTCACCCTAAACTGTCCGAGCTTAAATTCTTACATTAAAAAATTCAAATCCCGGCAATGGAACCATGAAACCGGTCTATGACTCACATAAAGCAGTAGTTCCTTCAATTAATACCTGGTCTTTTCACATACACACACAAATGGGTGCCCTCCAACGCTGCCCTGCCACTCAACCACTTGTCCAAGGATCGCCCAATCCCTCCCCATTTTGGACTATCCAACACATCTCTAACACATTCAGCATCTCCACATGCATCCCAAGGACTCGAAAATTTGGGGCTTTTGCCCGATTGAGGGTCTTTTGCATGCAGCATCACCGAATTCGCTGACATTGTGAAATGTCTTTACAATTTTGCAAGAAATTTGGGTTATTGCTAATATCAACTCCAATTTGTGCTGAAATTTTGGGATTTATCCTTGACATTGATCATTAGCTTTAAATATTTATGAATTTCTGTATTTTCTCAAAATTTAGGCAAAAAATTTTGGGGATTTTTGCTTTCATGCCTTCAGATGCATATTACAAGTGGTGATACAGTATTAAATTGCTGTTTTGATCAGTTTGGTCATGGAAATCAAGGTATTGACAGCCATTGTTTGGCTTTGTAGCAATGATTCAGCACTCGACAGTTTTGTTACAGCAAATATACTTGTTTGCAGTGGGATCCCAAAAAGAATTTTGCTCACTTTACACCTCTTCCATTTTGAAAGTTTTGTTTATAGCTTCCATTCATTTTTTAATTCGGCAATGGCAAGGAATAACAATGATGATTTTGGCATCCTTAGCAATGAGGACAAATTAGATGGTACAAATTATTGTTTTTGGAGTTTCATGATTTGGAACCTCCTTGTAGCCAATAATCTTTAGGATTATGTCACAAATGATGAAGTTCGATCCACAAGGATTCTCCTTGTACACCTCCTCCCCTCCAAGGGAGAGTTAGAGGATAGCTTGTTGCTGCCCCCATTGTTGTCGCACCTAACTAGAAGATATGGGATTCTCATGATACACAAGCCTTGCCATTGATAGCCCTATCAATGAAAAGAGCTATCATACCTCACATTTAGTCTTGCAAAACCTCACGTGCAGCTTGGGTTTTCCAAGAGCAAATGTTTGCAGCCAGGAGAGTTAGAGGATAGCTTGTTGCTGCACCCATTGTTGTTGCACCTAACTAGAAGATATGGGATTCTTGTGATGCACAAGCCTTGCCATTGATAGCCCTATCAATGAAAAGAGCTATCATACCTCACATTTACTCTTGCAAAACCTCACATGCAGCTTGGGTTTTCCCAAAGCAAATGTTTGCAGCCAGGAACGAGACCCGCATTTCCCTCTTGTGAAGAGGGTTGGCCAATGCTCACATGTATGAGGGTGATTCTATGACAATTCACATCATATACATTTAGAATTTGCATGAGCAACTACTTAAGATTGATGAGTCACCTCGAACTCTCTTCCAAATTCGTAACTTGGTTTTCACACTTCACTGAATTTGTCCTTGAGGACTCAGCCTGTTACATTCGTGGAGTTGACTAGCTTCTTGCTCAAGAGGAGCAAACTCAAAAGAATATGGCCCTACGTTAAAGTGATTCAGTCATGCTCTCTAGATATAAAGGCAAAGGGAAAGTAAAATGTAAATCAGCCCAAAGCTGATGTTGGGCAGCCTTCAAACCAGGGCAGCAATGTCGCAAATAAGTCTAAGAAGAAGGATAAGTGCCACTATTGCAAAAAGCCAGGTCATTACATTGAGGAATGCAATGAAAAGGCTTGCAAAAGAGAAGAACAAAAATCTGATATGGCTGTCCAAGAGATATCAGCCATTCACATGACCGATGGTGATGTTTCAACCAACCTTGCAAAGGGCTATATTTTTTCTTATGTGCAGTTATGACTCTTCTATATATGGGTCAGCCTTTAATGCATCAGAGACAAAATACTTCTATATTTTTTCTTATGTGCAGTTATGACTCTTCTATATATGGGTCAGCCTTTAATGCATCAGAGACAAAATACTTGTATCTTGACACCGGCCCATCATGTCATATCACTTGTAGGAAGTGTTTGTTTTCTTCTATACATTCAGCCCCTTCTAGCAACAAGGTATCTTTTGTTACAAAACTTCTTATACAATTTGTGCTAATGGTGAGGTGCTGATTACAGCAACAGATAGGCACAAATTTCTGATTTTTGGATGTTTTGTAAGTGCCAGGGATTACAAAGAATTTACTTTCAATATGTACTTTTAACATAAGTGCTTTAAGGATGACAAATGCATTGTGCATGACAAAGAGCATGATTATGCATTGAGGCTTTCTAGCACTTTGTACAAAGGTCTCTTTCCTTTGAATGATTATGTGAAGAGATCAAAATATACATTTTCACTTGCTACACTTACTCCTATAGTGAAAAATGCAGAGTTATGTCATGCTAGATATAGGCATACCAACTTTGTGTAGGCCATTTGATGGGTTAGTTCTTTGATCCATGATTTGGGCTCCCTAGGCATTTAAATTGTTATTAAATGCAATTCTTGCTCGTAGTATCCTAGACACTAAGTGACACTAGGATCAGGGTTTTATTTAGGGTTTCCTATGATGGTTAAGCCATTAGGGTGTCATTTTATTATTAAAAGGCACTTTGTGGGTCATTAGCATAGAAGTGTGGCATTATTCATTTTGGTCGCCTTGAGCATTGTATTCTCTCTCACTCATTAATACATTTCCTTTCATTTGCGATCAAGTGTTCTTGTGCATCGATTAATTCTTTCATTCTCTATCAAATTAATCACACAATTACTCCAACACATCAGTAAACAATGGTATTAGAGCCACTTACCTTCATCACCCTCGCCATCGCTCGTGACCATTCACCACCAACCATTGCCATTGAACTCCTCCTGCTTGATTGGCTATCCCACAAGCCATTGCTCTCACACCGGCTCTATTGTCTTATTGGCAATTGCACTCCATGCTGCCATCTTCGCCCATTCACTGCCAAATGCCACCCTAGGCTCTGCTCAACAATCTAAAATTGATAATTATTTGGCTAGCAAAGGGCTCAAAAATAATCCAACTACTCCCACTCTATACATTAAGAATGAAGGGGAGACTTGTTGATCATCATTCTTTATGTGGATGACATGCTAGTCACTAGATCTAAAGAGGATAAAATTGTAGATTTCAAGGTTGAATTGGAACATGCATATGCTATGTTAGATATGGGCTATCTACACTACTATTTGGGGATTCAATTCACCCAAATTAGCATGGCATCATCATGTCACACTCACAATATCTCGATAAGCTTTTACATAGGTTTAGCAGGCAAGATTGCAAACCTATGTATACTCCTATGGAGCAAGGTCTAAAGCTGTCTATGCATGATAGTGAGGAGATGTTTGATGTTGTAATTTTCAGCCAGGCTGTTGGTTGTCTTATTTATCTTAGTGCAACAAATGCCCTGACATTCAGGTTGCAATATCTTAGGTGAGCAGGTATATGCACAACCCATAGACCATACATACATTAGCAAGTTGTTAAGCAGAACTTCAAATATTTGCAAGGCAATTAGTCATATGCATTATTATTTCCCAAGGGAGGAGACTTGCTTCTATAGGCTTACAATGATTCAAACTAGGCTGGTGATCCAATCTACTAGTGGACATTATTTATTTATGGGTTGTTTATGCATTTCATGGCTAAGTAAGAAACAACTTATTTTTATGCTCGCATGAAACACATTGGGGTGCATTACCATTATGTCAGAGAGAGATGCTATGCAAGAGAGATTAGCTTGATGTATGTACCCACACAGGAAAATGCTACTGACATTTTCACCAAAGCATTACCATGTGAGAAGTTTGAGGTTTTTCAAAAGTCCTTGAACTTATTACCATTTGGTGATTGATCATCCTTGTACTTCATCACATTAGCGCTGGAGGGAGGTGTTATAATTTCCCAATTTTGGGCAATGCCTATGTAATTGGTGTGGTGTGGACACTTATTAAAGTGTCAATGTAGTGTGTGTACACCTAGTGTCTTAGAACGTTAAAGTAGTGACACTAGGGTCTAGAGTAAGCAAACCGAACTCTAGTTAGTTGGTGGAAGGCTGGTTAGGTCAACCTATGACCTAAACTAGAGTTGTACTTTCACTCTATCTTTCAGTTCAGCATGTACACTACTCTCTTGCTTCAGCTCACTCACTGTCGTTGTCTCTCGTTTCTCTCTCCTCCATAGCTGGTGCTATTTCTCACATAGCACACTGTGAGGTGGCATAGGGTTTCCTTTATATAGGTACTAGTGCAATGTGACTGGAGGGTCACATTGTTGAGAGCCAAGAGGAATCACTATGAGCTCCTCACAAGAGGAATTCAGATACCACTTTATAGAGTAGCATTCATATTTCTAACATGAACACCCAGTGAAAATGTTTTGAGTTTTGCCTTTTTTTAGGGCTATATGAGAACTGAATAATTTAGCCAGCAATTAATGCTTTTTTTCCTCATTTTTAAAATCTTAACAAGATGCAGTCATGCAGGCAAGAAGATGTCTGGCAGTATGATTTAGAGTTTCAGCAGATTGGGCTGGTCAGAGGAGTTGTATTTGTAGTGAGGGGTCTCACTAAGTTGAGATCATACGTGCATTTTTGAGGTGTGTGGGAGTATTTTAGATTCAGTCCAGATTTTGGGCATAACCCTTTGCTTTGTGTTGTGTCTTGCGAGCTTATGTGTTCATTGTGCATGGTTCGAGGCTCCCAGCAGGATCATAGTTCCTGTCAGCAGGGTAGTGGGTTACATTTTGGGCAGGTTGGAACTTCTTGGAGCACCAACATTTGGTGAAAAAAAAACTCCACGGAAGTAAGTTACTAGTCTCCCATACTTCAACATGCCTGGTGGAGAGGTTGCACAGGGAACTCTTGAGAGCATCTTCTAGGATTCATTTTGTGGCTCTCCCCCACAGTCCTCGTAGGGTTAGGTTTGTAATTGCACCCATTGCCAAAGGCTGCACTTCTCACATTCCACCTTGTGCCAAACCTCTCACATCCTAGGTACAACCTATGCAACAGACAAAAGTCACACAAACACCTCAACACATGCAAGAAAATAGATAGACAAATATGCATAGCAGTGAGATAGGAGACACTGTGCCAAATAAACGGAACTCAACTAACCATTAGGAATCAATTTTAATGTATTGAGAAAACAAAAATTGGGCACCCTACCAGCCAAAAATAGTTGAATAACTTGGTTGCATCGTGAATTGTACTTGGTGATCGCTGAAGTGCTAGATTTTGTTGGAGTTATATCTTGAGTTAGGGTATTATGTTGGGTTCCCCTTTGAGTAGTATGGCACCATGAAACATTTCAGAAGCAAGATGCTCAAAGTGAAATGCTTCAGTGTCCTAAATTGCTATTGTGAATGGATAGTTGTATAGTTAAAGAAATGCACCAATCTTTTAGTCAAATGAAATATGGTGGCCTTGCAATTACCTGCTGAAACATTCCAGCAGTGAAAAGCATTTCACATATCAACACTACTGAAGACAAGTTTTTTCTGTTCACTATAATTGCTTCTTGGTTGTTACACTTCGTTAACAGATTAAGATTATTCAAAACACGTCTCTGGTTTTTATGCAAGAAATGGTTAAGGTAGTTTATTCTAAAAATGTGTAGGTCTCTTTACAGAATCACAGGATTTAGGTGGACTTGAAGCTAAAAGGAAGAGGCTACTTGCTCAGTTAGAGGTTCATTCTACTCCTTTCCTCTTGTTCTAGCTTTCATAAGTTATCTGTCTTGAGTCTTTTGTGTAAGAGCCACTTCAAATAAGAATAATAATTCTGGTTCCCCTTGACTGTAGTTCCTTGATACAATGCTTCAAAAATTGAAGGATGAAGAACAGCAAAGAGTATGCTCAGAAGGAGTCGATAATGTTGGTGTATATTCGAAGCTTACAGAAAGCCATAAGAACCATTCCAATCAGGAAGTCACAAGGCACTTGATATCTACTTGCAAGTTGGACCTTCCATCAGATAAACACTTTGAGTCACTGGACATTTTTGATGAGACATCCAAAATATTTCCTGTATCAGTTGACCAAACAAACCAGGACAAGTCCTATTTGCGAGAGTTGGAAAGTCCATTAAGCACTAGCAAGCAGAGTTGGATCAGCATTGCAAATGGTGATTCACTCAGAGATAAAGTAAAACAGAGAAGTGTGAATGATAGAGTTATGTCTCCCAAAAGTATGGAAAATGTAAATATGAAGAGCCATGTCTGTCTGGATAATCTTTCCATCAGAGAGCTTCATGAAGCATTTCGCGCAACATTTGGGCGCCCAACATCTGTCAAAGACAAACAGTGGCTGAAACGAAGAATTTTGATGGGTAGAGTAGAATCTTCTGAAAGAAAAAGCAACAATGTTACTCAAGAGAGCAAATTATTCAGTGATGAGGAAACACATGAGCTTACAACAAGGATTGGGAGCACTCCAGCAGATCAGCCATTAGATTTTGCAGAAACTGGGCTGGAACTTCAAAGTGGGTCACCTGAAGCAGTTTCTTCAACCTTGGCACAGACAAAGTTTGCGGATCAGAAAAAGGACATCCGTGTAATACATCAAAGTACACCTATTCCAGCCATTGACAAAACTGGGGTGTCAGAAACCCTTGTGATAAAAGATGAACTGCTGCTAAACAGAGATAAAGAAGGGAAAAGACAACGGAAACCAACTAAAAGATATATTGAAGAGCTTGCAGTGCTTGATACAAAAGATGTAACTGGTAAACCAACTGGTAGAGGATCTAACCAGGATCATTTTGCTGTAGAATCAATAGATAATGGCGATTTGAGTGAGCCAGGGGACCAGGCGGGCCCAGTGAACTTTGGGGTTTCCATCAGAAAGTTAAGAACAGGTTATAGACGGCTCCGTGATCGTCCTAAAAATAATGGAAAGATGCCTGTGGTAAGCCCTTTTTCTGCCTCTATGTTTTTTCACTGTTTGTTGTTGCATGAACTATGAATTGGCTGTACTATTCAAGAGGTGTATGCATGTCTAGATCCTACATGCTCGAAATACAGTATATTTGCAAAGTAAATTTGTTGCAAGTAAATGGATATGCTTGAATGCAATCCTAGACTTATGTGTGATTGAGCTAGAAGTATCTTGGCTGCAATTGTAGCCTTGGTCATGCTACATGAGGTGGTTATTGAGCCTTACGCTTGGTTGAGCTAAAACTTCACTTATTGAGCTGGTTTGGTGCTAATCAAGGGTGGGCCACCCCTCTGCCAATCAGATTCCTTGTTTTATTTATGGGTAAATGGGGTTTGGATGATACAAGACTACTGAGATGGTGGATTGTGATTAGAACATGCATTCATAAGGTCATGTGTTCCACTTATTTTCCCATTTTTGAGATTGGCATTACTCCTTGTTGAGAACTCGCAAAAAAGATCAAGGCTTACAGTGCTCACTGTAGGGACAGTGTATATAGATTACCGGGCATTGGTAACCAACGATAGACTATTAGAAACAAGCAGTTTTTTGCAGGTTGTTTGACACAAGTTACAACTTACAGATTTCACAGTCTTGGAGTTTGCTGCTAGCTGCTATTGTCTATAGCAAGTATTATTGGGGTATAAACTTTGATGTATATATAGTAGCAATTCTTGAGCTACATATACTGTCACACTATCCATGCATATTTACTTGTGAATGAGCAAGAACTGTGTTCTTTGATGTACGACAGTGGTTTCAAGCAGAATCTACTGATCAGAATCGGATGCTATTATGCAACTATATATGCGAGGAAGTATTGACGTAGTAATACAATGTTAACTATACACAATGATTTTCATAACGTTTGGACAATGATATATACATTATGGCCGAGTAGTGGTTCTTTTTTTCTTTCAGTTCTGGTTATACCCTGTAGGTGCTGCTAAAATTCTACCAGTTTTGTGGTGCAGATTGTTGATTTGTTGTTTGCTATTACTTGACAGCTAGTTGTTGTTTTGTGCAAATGGCTTCACCATTTGCAACGGACAAGAAACTGTATGACATCAGAAAGTTTAATGGTACTAACTTCAGTTTGTGGAAGGATTAGATCCAATATGTCCTTATTCAAAAGAAGCAGTCGAGGACTATAAGAGGCATAGATACAAACCCAGCAGACATGTATGAAGAGGATTGAACGGAGCGTGATGCATTGGCCAAATCCACTATTTGGCTACACTTGGTAGAATCTATGAATTTACAGTTGTGAATGAGATTGCTTCACATGACCTATGGGAGAAGCTATGTGACACTGACGAGAATGAAACTACCTCTAATAAGGTGTATCTCATGAAAAAGTTGATTTGAGTTGTGGATGGAGGACACTACTATTGCCTCCCACCTTAATGAATTCAACATCATATTCAATCAAATGCAAGCTGAAAAGTTGAAGTTTGAAGATGAGCTTAAGGCAATCTTTTCGTTGTGATCCTTGTTTGCTAAATGGGATACCTTTAGGACAACTATGAGTGATTCAGCTCCAGATGGTGAGGAGAAGTTTAATGATGTTGTGGGTAGTTTATTAGCTGAAGAGATATGCAGAAAATTCATGGACCAAGGAAGAAATGGTTAGGTATTAGCAACTCAAGAAGAAAGAGACAGAAAACAGTATAAGGGCAACAACCAAGACCCTGGGCGGCCATGCAATAAATCCATGTCCAAAAAATACATTCAATGCTTCCATTGTGGTAAAATAAGTCACATCAAGGACTTCTACAAATTGAAGTGGGAGCAAAAAGATGAGGAGAATAAGAATGCTAATAGGAAATAAGATAAAGAAAATGTGAAGATTGAAGAAGTAAATGCAATGATGAAGGTGAAGTGCTCTTTAGTTTTACTCCTTTACATATGCTAGTTGTAACAAATTGATAATTGACTCAAGATTGGATACTTGATTTCGGGGCATCTTTTCATGTAACTCCTCATAAAGAGTAGTTCTATTCATATGACAACAATGGGCATGGATTAGTCCATCTTGGTAATGACTATGTATGTGATATAGTTGGTATAGGTAAGATTAGTTTGCTTTTCAGAGTTGATCTACCTTTACTCTTTGGAATGTATACCATGGGTACTCGAGCTTACTAAAAGTTTTATATCTACTGGTCAATTGGATGACTTGGGATACTCTACTACTTTTGGGAGTCAGTCATGGAAAGTCTATGAGGAATCATTTGTTGTTGCTAAAGGAGCCAAATGTGGCACATAATATATCTCCTTCATGTATCTTTTGTCCAAAATCATGTAAGTGTAGTAACCGAGCTATCAAATGCATCTTTGTTGCATCGCCAGTTGGGACATATGTCTGGAACAAAAATGGCTGTCTCATTTGGGTTACCTTCCTTTTCTTGATTTTTTTTATCTTTCTGCTTGTGAGTGTTATATATATATATAGAAAGCATGCATGCTCAAAATGCAACTAGAAAAGTATGAGCTTTCACTATGAATGTGAAAGATGAGGCTTTGTCATGTTTTCAAAAAAAATTAGCACTTGTAAAAATTAAGTTTGGCAAGAGACTTAAGTATCTCAAACTCAATAATGGTGGAGAATATGTCTCTCATGAGTACAACAATTTTAATGAAGCATGTGGGATAAAAAGAGAAATCGTTGCACCTAGTAATCCTGCCCAAAATGGTATTGTAGAGCATATGAATAGGACGATAAATGGAAGGATGGTGAGTATGCTATCTAATGTTGGTCTTATTCAAGGATTTTGAGTTGAGGCTATGGCAACTATTGTAGTCGGGCAATAAACCCTCTCATGATCACTTATTAAGAGTATTTCATTGTGAAGCTTATATACATGTATCAAAGGAACGGTGTAGCAACTTACAGCCAAAATCCTCTACATGCATCTTTTTTGGCTATGGACAGGCAAGATGGATTATCGCCTTTGGGATCTAGAAGGTAGAAAAAGTATCTATAGTAATGTGTGATCTTTAATGAGAAGAAGATGCATAAGCAGCCTCGAGAAAGTGAAAAAAAGAAATGTTACTTTCTATGCACCACCTATTATTTTGCCATATAGAGTAAGTACTAGTGTACCGTGCAGAAAGAGAACACAAGTGATGCTTTACTCATATATCTGATTCCCCTGAGAAATTTCGGCCTGGGGTTAACTATATAATGTTGACAAATTGTGGGGAGTCATCTTGTTATAAAGAGGCCATGACTCGTGATGATAAACGTACGTAAGAGCTAGCAATGCAATCTAAAATGGATTTCATTACGAAGAATCAGACTTGGGAGTTGGTTCCTTTGCCGAATGGTAAAAATGCTCTAATATCCAAGTGGACCAATAAAGTGGCTAAGGATGGCATGGACCTTATACAATTGGATGTCAAGACAATAGTTTTGCAAGGTGACCTTCATGATGAGATATGCATGCAACAATTAGAGGGTTTTGTGGCACATGGTAAAGAAAAGCTTGTTTATAAGCTAAAAAAGAGTCCTTATGGATTAAAGTAGGCCCCATAGGAATGGTACAATAAGTTTAATGCTTTTATGCAGTCTCATGGCTGCAAGAGAAGTGAGATAGACTATTGCTTATACACTAGAAAGGCTAAAGATGGCAACTTGATAGGATTGATTCTTTATGTGAATGATATGTTAATAGCTAGGAAAAACAAGTATACGATTGATGCTCTGAAGAAAAGGTTAATGGAAACCTTTGCAATAAAGGATATGGAACATGCAGATCACATTCTTAGTATATGCATAATCTGAGATAGAACAAAGAGATTGCTCTATCTATCCAAAAAGGATTTTGTCAGCAGTGTTGCAGCCTTTCAATATGGAAGGATGCAGGGGGAAAATGCAGGTAGTACTACATTGTCTTCATATGTGAAACTTAATGCTGATGATTGTCCCAAATTTGATGAGAAAAGGGTTGAAATGACCAAGGTTCCATATTCATCATGTGTGAATAATTTGATATATGCCATGATTGCCACTCACTTGGATATTGTTTTTGTAGTGGGAGTAGTGAGTAGATACATGTCAAATCCTAGCAAGAAGCACTGGAAAGCAGTGAAAGGCATCTTGACATACTTGAGTGGAACAAGAGATATGTGCATATGCTTTAGGAGTAGTAGTAGTGGTGTACTTGGGTACAAAGCAATAGACTATGTAGGGAATGTTGACTAGAGAAAGTCAACCATTGGATATGTTTTTATCTTGTATGGTGGTGCAATCTCATGGATATCTCATTTCTGGAAATGCATGGCATTATCTTCCACTAAAGCTGAGTATGTTGCAGTTAGGCACATAGAAATTACAGATGTTTGTAGATGTCTAAAAAATAGATGTTTGAAAAATGCATTTCAGACTTGATGTTCTCTTTATCATATAATTTTGGGGGAAAAAAAGCACTAATTTCAGGTTACTTTTCCCTGTTTACTCGTCCATGAGGGTGCCAGCCTGGAAATCGCCTTTCCTGCCTGAGAATGACTGAAAATCCTTGCACAAAGTCCACAAATTGTGGGGAACACAGCTGCCTGCCTGGAAAGACTGCTGCCCCATACTTTTGGACCACCAGGAGATGGGAGCATATGTCAGAGTGCCGAATAAGATCTATCTGCCAATGCAAGAAACCTTTAAGCCTAGCAATATGCCGCTGAACATTATAGGCGGAATCAAAAAGAAAAGCATTCCGAATGGTCCAGTTATGCCAACAGCCCCAATATCTACGAAAGTGAAGCAAGATCTTCATATATGGCTGTGTCGGTGTGGGGTATTTGGGCTGCACAAAAACCCAATCAAACGGGCGTAGCGAGAAACCGACCACCGCTTGCCAAACGGCTGACAAGAATGACCAGATTTTCTTAGCAAGGGGACAAGAAATAAATCGATGACGGGCCAATTCCACACTGGTGGTGCAAAAGAAACAGTTGCCGTTGGAGATTCGACGCTTGGAAAGAGCTGAAGCAAGCGGAAGACCACCAATCATCACCCTCCAAAGAAAGACCTTATATTTGAAGGGTGTCTTGTTCAACCAGCCCTCCATCACAGTTACCCTCCACCATGACCGGGATTTACGCAATCCCCATAGAGTATTAGCTTTAGTAACCAGCCATTGATAATCTTTAATCAGAAGATGATACACCTGGTTAGTTGAAGCCTTTTCTAAATTCAGCCGGCCTACAAAGTCCCAGTCCTGCCAGGGACGATCCGAAGCAAGGACAGGAAAGGGTTGTCTGCTCTGGAGCACCATCAAAACCTGTCCCCATAAATCCCTGTATCCACGAGGGATCCTGAAAAGCCTCTTGGCTGTACGAAACGATATCAACACATTGCGACTAGCAAGGGTGGCATCTGCGAGTGAAGTCAAGCCCAAACGTGCCATGCGGTTAAATTTTGGTCGAAGCTCATATTTACCTTCCCACGAAAGTAACCGCGAGACTACCAGCAATTCCAATTGAAAAGAATTAGTAGCTAAGCGATCCTCCGTTGGATGCCACTGAGCCTTCCGGAGGACCAGTCTCCAGGAACATACCAAATGGGCAAGCAGAACAACTGGAAAACCGAGAATCGACATTAAGAACATGCCACCAAGAACTCCGGATTTGGATATTACCATGTAGAAGCCCATGATCCTCAAGAAAATAGCGGGCTATAACGACCCACGGGTGATGATCCGAGCACATGGCACGAAAAAGAGACCAACAGAGTGCAGCATATGAGTTGGGCATCTAAAATAGCCCCACCACCCATGCGTTTGGGGGTGCACGCATGCGACCAAGAAATCCAGGAAATGTCTGCATGCAAGGAATTGCAAGAAATATGTGAGCATTGGCAACATAATTGTCTGAGCTACTTTGAGGCGAACATGGAAGGGCCAAGCCTGTGATTTCCAATACAGAAACTTAGCCTCCAGTTTCTGTGAAATCCATTGTAGTAGCTGCTTTGGTGGAACATCAACACCCAAAGGGTACCCAAGATGCCTGACAATGGAACCACGGGGAACAACCATTCCGTGCCAATCCAAAGACTGCAAATCCGACTCCGTGCAGCTGAGAATGGCTGATTTCAAAGCATTGATGCGAAGACCGGAAGCTTGACCAAAGAGAGCCCAAACATCTAATGCTTTGCGAAGGTTATCCTTGTCCGCACGCAGAATCATAAAGCTGTCATCAGCCAAGGATTGACTAATGAAGTGCTGTCCAGAAGGAAGCAACAATCGAGCCAACTGAGTAAAAGCTGCCATATGAGATAACATCGAAAGAACTGGATGAGTCACAAGGACAAAGAAAAGAGGACTCAAAGGGCACCCCTGTCTGACAAAGCGGGCAAGGACAAATGGCTCAGTAACGCCTCCATTCAGCATGACTCGCGAAGAAGCCCCAACACTAATGGTGTAGATCAGACGAGACATCCGAGCACCAAAGCCCATAGTAGACATAAGTTCTGCAATGAAAGACCAGTCCAGATAATCAAAAGCCTTTTTCAGGTCCAATTGAATCAGTACGACCTCTTGATTAGAATGCCTTGCATAATCAATCGCCAGTTGTGCATTTAATACATTGTGCAGAATGTTTTGGCCCTTAATGAAACCATATTGGAGAGGATGCACAATGGCAGGAAGATGCTTATGGAGCGGATTCGCCATTACTTTGGAAAAGATTTTATACATAGAACCCATCAAAGAAATTGGGCACCAATGTTTCAACATAGACGGCGAAGGAACTTTTGGAAGCAATTTAATAAGTTCTTCTTTCCATGAGGAAGGCATGATCCCCATTTCCCACACCTACTGAAACAAAGCCGTCAATGGTTTCGCCAGTTGGGTTGCAAAAACCTCAAAGAACTCATTGGTGAGACCATCCCAGCCAAGACTTTTATCCTTGGGCAAGTGTAACAGAACATCCATAACCTCCGCCATACAAATATCCGTCTCCAAAGTAGCTTGCATGTCGTGCAGAACCTGATTGTGGACCAGATCATAAAAAACTGAACGGGCATGAGTAATTTGGCCTGAAGGTGGAGAAGTGAAACCAAGAAGGTCGAGAAAATAATTTCTACACATATTCACAATAGTCTGCAGATCAAGGACCATTTGACCTTCTGTATCCTGGAGTCTAGTCATATTCTCTCGAGCAGGAGAGGCATGGAGAGCTCGAAAGAACTTATGAGTCTGACAAGCACTATCTTGCAAATTCTCCGTCAGATGTTGCAATTTGACCTGCTGATAAGATTTCAACTGAAACTCTTTAATAAGATCAGCCAAACGCATTGCCAGTGACAGCAAAAATACATCTAGAGTGTCCACCAGCAAAGAACGAACCAAAGCCAGCAGGTCCTCCGTTGCTTGTCAACGCCGCCGACAAAGAGAGGCATGATGGATCCCATACTGCCGAATAACCCGCTGCACATTAGAGAGCAATCGTTCAAACGAAGCAATGCCCTGAGAGGAGAAGTCCAATAAGAATCTATCAATCAATTGCTGCATATAGCCCTGAAAGATTGAATGCTTCAAATAAGACGAGTTGAAACGCAAAGGGAGTCTATCCAAAAATTGCTTAAAAGGTGCAATGGGTTGTGCAAGCATCTCAAGCTGTAGAGGGAAATGGTCCAACAAGGCATATTGTTGCAACACTTTCATTTCGAGCATCTCAGGAAGAAAATCATCATTCTGCATGATTTATATGCGGTCCAACCGCGACCATGTAGTTGCATACTGCACAAAATGGAAAGTAAACCTTGTAGAAGAAGAGTGTAGCCAAGACCAGAGATCTTGCCTAAGAACGGCGAGAGCCAACTCATGCCACACACGACTTTCCTGAGCGTCCATTACCGAATGCTCTGATGTGGACTGTGAAGAATCAACACACATATTAAAATCCCCCATCAAAAAACCCCGTCTGCCAAGTGACAAGGAGGTCTGCAAAGTATGCCAAAGATCCCGGCGAGATAAAGGATCATTCGGAGCATAGAGGCCAAGTAACCATAAGATCTCTCCTTCAAATAAAACTTCAATCACCACAAAGCAGCCATGTACATCATTTTTAATAAGAAGAGGCTGATATTTTTCATGTACAATTATGAGCACACCAGAATAATGCATGGCATGTGTCCCTGCATAGAACAAACGAAAGCCATGGCAATCCACAACTTTTCCTTCTTCACCATGACTCTTGTGCTCAACAACACACAAGACATCCCACTGATTCTCATGCAATACAATCCACATGGTATGTTGCTTATGGCGAGAACAAATTCCTCGCACATTCCACGTGGCTATCTTCATGTGTATTCAAAAGAAAATCAGATACGAGGCATAGCTTGCCTCGATTTGACCTTTTCTGCTAGAATGTCCAAGACTCCCTCATCCAAAAAATCAGCTAACACAGTAAAAGAGTTCTGACGACGAGATTTGGAGGTAGACGGCATATCCGCTGTCTTGGGGATGGAATGGGGATAACTACGATCCCATGGGGTAATCACGTTACCTCTAGTATCAAAAGCCAGCTTAGCAGGTGGACCCTTTGGACCATCCGTATACGCTCTCCTAGTGGGCTGATGACGGGGAGCAGAGGAAACCATAGCAGGAGCAGTGTGCTCTGAAGACAACATTTCTTTCCTGCGCATATAAGTGCGCATGGAATCTTGTGAGGCAGTAGGCACAGTATCTGCCATGCCAGCAACAAGCCTGTTGCCTTTTTTTGCGCGTACATCTACCCAGTCATTGCCACAGGAATCCAAACCCGAAACCTGTTGTTTACCTTTATCCAAAACTTTAGGTGGCTGGGTGGCATCTTGCGACGAAGCATCACACGCCATATCTTCCATGGGCAGCGCAACATGCTCAGCATCTGAAGTTTGTTGCTTCTTTGAGCATTCAGCCATAAAATGCCCCAATTTTCCATACAAAAACCAATGTCCTGCAAATTTGCCCCATTTCAAATGAAAGTCTAAAGGATGCATGCCAAAGCAATTAAGACGTAACCAAGTAGGCCTTTTCCTAGCAGTGTCCCATAACATACACAAACAGTTACGATTCATGGCCCTTAGGCTCGGGGGGACCAGAACAGTGCCCACAGCGGCCATGGCATCCTTTAACAGTGGCCAATAGACAGCCGGACAATTTTCCACTTCAACCCACATAGGGCATTCACGTTAAAGCAGGCGTTGAAAATCTGCCATTGGGCTCCATGGCACAACATGGACCAAACGGCGATCAAAGAACAATGGCAATTTAGACAGGAGAGCAGCACGGTGTGTCTCAGATTTCAACAGCACCTCAAAAAAGCCTCGGGGCCCAACAAAAATCTCTTCAACACACTCCCCTTGTAGCAGACTGTGCAGCCACTGGCGAATACGGGAAAGCACTAGGATCCTACCAGTGAAGAAGAGTATCACAGCACGTTCATAAAACACTGAAAATGAGCGCAAAACATTTTTCGGGTCCACAGTGGCTTCCAGAACATCTTCAGTGCAGAGTCAGAAAAGACTTCCTGATTATGTTGGACACAATCGCCAAGCAGAGTGTTGGCAAACTCCAGCAAATGCTCCCAGTCAACATCCTGAGAGTCCACAGAATTAGAAGCAACGTGAGCATAGGAACGATCCTAATGATCCATTGTCTCTTCCGAAGTATGCTTGGTGCGTTTGCCCACAGGCTGGAAGTCAGGACCCAGGGGCATCTCCTCTGTGCACGGAACCATATCCTCTGGTTCCTTTGTATCAGAATCCAGACCAAGAGCTGCTACCGTTTGGTCTATAAAAGCCAGATCCAGACCAGCCATGTTGTATCACTACATATGCCGGTCAGAGGCCGAGCCAAGAGATCACGGGAGGCAGAAACCGCGCAGGCCTCTCTCTCTCTCTCTCTCAGGCAGAACAGACCCTGCACTGGACTGACGAAGGGGCTTAGGGAGCACGCGAGCAGAAACAGACGCCCTCTGGGCAGAGAGGGCACATCCACAGGCAGGGAACAGGAGGCCTCGTTCCCTTGTTGGCTCACGCTCGCTGTGTGGCAACCTAGGTGTGACAGGCCGATTCCCCTTGGTGGCAAAAAACGGTCAAATCAGGGCGGTCAATTGTGCGGGGCCTAAGTTGGGCAGGACGAAGACGATCGGTAGGGCGGCAGGCTAGCACAGCGGTCAACGTTCGCAGAAAGAAAGGACCGTGTCGACAGGACATGTGCACGTCCACGCGACAGCAGGGACGCGCACGAGATGCAGGCAGCGAGGGGCGACGCCAGGGACATCGCCGGGCCAGTCAATGACACGCGATGGGCAGAGGGCCCTGCGGCGCAGGCCCAGGCAAGGGCACGCGACGGGCACAGGACCCCAACGACGGCAGGGCCAGACGACTCAGTCAGGCGGCAAGCGCGCGTCTCCACGATCAGCCATCGCTTCTCTCTCTCTCTTTTTTTCGTAAAAGGTAATTGTATTAATTACGAAAAAAATACAAGATACTTGATGACACTAAGCCATCAGGTGAAGAAGTTCTCTCTCTCTCTCTCTCTCTCTCTCTCTCTCTCTCTCTCTCTCTCTCTCTCTCTCTTTCTGATTACAAGAGACACGAGGGCCCTAGGCCAACGTGTGGGAAATCCCCGTAGTAATGCACTAAAAAAGGTTACACCAATCATGGCAACGACCTAGAGGCAATTGCCATATGCCAAGGATGCAAATCCTCCCGAGGGAGCAAGTCGGAGTGTCGGATGAGATCCAGCTGCCAATGCAAGATCCCTTTAAGCCTGGCAATATGGCGCGGTACATTAGAGGCCGAATCAAAGAGAAAAGCATTGCGCGTGGTCCAAATGTGCCAGCATCCCCAGTATCTGAAAAAGTGAAATAAGATCTTCATATGCAACTGTGGCGGTGTGGGATACTTCGGGCGCACAAAAACCCAGTCGAAAGGAGTTAGTGAGGACCCCACCACAGCGCGCCAAATGTGCGACAAGAGTGACTTGATATTCTTGGCGAGCGGGCAAGAAAGAAAACGATGTCGAGCCGATTCCGCCGTTGTGGTACAGAAGAAACAATTGCCATTCGAGATGTGACGCTTGGCAAGGGCCGAGGCAAGAGGAAGACTACCAATCATTACCCGCCAAAGAAAGACCTTGCATTTGAAAGGTGCCTTATTCAGCCAGCCCTCCATCAGCGTTGTCTGCCACCATGACAGCGATTTCCACAGTCCCCAAACAGTATTAGCTTTCTCACCCAGCCATTGGTGATCGTGAATGAGAAGATGATACACCTGATTAGTAGAGGCCTTTTCCAGACTCAATCGGCCTGTAAGGTCCCAGTCCTGCCAAGGGCGATCCACAGCCACGGCAGGAAAGGGTTGCCTACCCTGAAGCTCCGACGAAAGCTTTCCCCATAAATCACGGTATCTGCGCGGGATCTTGAAAAGTCGCCTAGCAGTCCGAAACGATACAAGGACATTGCGAGTGGCAAGGGTAACATCCGCAACCGACGTCACACCTAAACGGGCCATGCGGTTAAATCTCAGTCTGAGCTGATGTTTATCTTCCCATGAAAGTAGTCTCGATACTGCCAACAATTCCAGCTGAAAGGAGGTAGTCTGCAAGCGGTCCCCTACCGGGTGCCAACGAGCCTTTTGGAGCACCACTTTCCAAGAGCCGACCAAGTGCAGTAACAAAGAGGAAGAGGGACTGGAAAAACGAGAGTCAGCATTAAGGACATGCCACCAGGAGGCCCGAAGCCGGGTGTTACCATGGCAGAGCCCGCTGTTCTCAAGAAAATAACGGGCTATGATGGTCCACGGGTGATGATCCACACACATGGCACGAAAAAGGGACCAACGGAGAGCTAGCATATGAGTTTCTGCATCCAAAATAGCTCCACCACCTATGCGCTTAGGGGTACATGTATGTGACCATGAAATCCACGAAATGCCTGCCTGCAGTGAATCCTTCTTCCATAGCATGAAACGGATAGGATGAGTGAGAGCCTTCAAAGTAGTAGGCGTCCATGGCAACAATGGCAGGAAATACGTTAGCATTGGGAGCATAATTGTCTGAGCCACTTTGAGGCGGACATGGAATGGCCACGCTTGCGACTTCCAATACATAAACTTCGCCGCCAGTTTTTGTGAAATCCACTCCAGCAGGTCCTTTGGCCGTACATCCACCCCCAATGGGTATCCAAGATGCCTGACAATGGAGCCACGGGAAACCACTTGGCCTTGCCAGCCTAATGACTGTAAATCAGGCTCCGTGCTCTGAGAATGGCTGACTTAAAGGCATTGATGCGAAGCCCAGAGGCCTGACCAAAAAGCGTCCAAACATCTAATGCCTTGCGAATGTTGTCCCTATCCGCCTGCAAAATCATAAAGGTGTCATCAGCCAAAGATTGGCTAATGAAGTGCTGGCCCAAAGGAAGAGACAACCCTGCCAAACTGAGCAGAATCTGCCATGGAGGATAACATTGAAAGGATTGGGTGAGTCGCCAGGGCAAAGAAGAGAGGACTCAAAGGACAACCCTGTCTGACCGAGCGTGCAAGGACAAATGGCTCTGTAACCCCACCATTGAGCATAACTCTGGAGGAAGCCGCAGCACTAATGGTGTAGATCAATCGGGACATCCGGGTACCAAAGCCCATAGCAGACATGAGATCTGCAATGAAAGACCAGTCCACATAATCAAACGCCTTTTCCAAGTCCAATTGAATCAATACCACTTCCTGACCGGAGTGCCGCGCATAGTCAATAGCCATTTGCACATTTAAGATATTATGCAGAATGTTGCGGCCCTTAATGAAACCATATTGGAGAGGATGCACAATAGCGGGAAGGTGCTTGTGAAGCCGATTCGCCAGCACTTTGGAGTAGATTTTATACATGGAGCCCATCAAAGAGATTGGTCTCCAGTGTTGCAGCTTTGACGGCGAAGGGACCTTTGGAATCAGTTTGATAAGGCCTTCTTTCCATGAGGAGGGCATGACCCCTGTTTCCCAAACCTGCTGAAACATGACCACCAATGGCTTCACCAACTGCGTGGCCGAGTTCTGAAAGAATTCATTAGTGAGACCATCCCAGCCAGGACTTTTATCCTTAGGCAGGTGCAACAAAACATCCATAACCTCCTCCTCGCAAATATCCGCCTCCAAAGTGGCTTGCATATCAAATGGAACCTGCTGGCGGACCAGATGATAGAAGACCGAGCGGGCATGCGTAACCTGGCTAGAAGGCAAGGGAGAAGAACCAAGAAGTTCCATAAAATAATTTCTGCACATATTGACAATGGTCTGCGGATCAGTGACCATGCGACCTTCCGAATCCTGGAGTCTGGTCATATTGTCGCGAGCCGGAGACGCATGCAAGGCGCGAAAGAACTTATGAGACTGGCAGGCACTATCTTGCAATGTGTCAGTCAAGTTATGCAGCTTGGCCTGCTGATAAGATTTCAACTGAAACACTTGAAGAAGATGGGCCAAACGCCTCTCCAATGACAGCAGAAAATCATCATCTGGGGAATCCAGGAGCAAGGAACGGACCAAAGCCAATAAGTCCTCTGCTGCAGATCGACGTCGGCGACCAAGCGAGGCATGATGGATCCCATACTACCGAGCAACCCGCTGTACATTAGAGAGCAACCGTGCAAATGAAGGCAAGCCCTCAAAGGCGAAGTCCAATAAGAACCTCTCAATCAATTGCTGCATATAGCCCTGAAAAATTGAATGCTTCAAATAGGAGGAGTTGAAACGTAAAGGGAGCCTATCCAGCAACTGCATAAAAGGTGCAATAGGTTGTGCCCGCATCTCAAGCTGGAGGGGAAAATGATCCGACAACGCATACTGCTGCAAGACCTTCATTTCCAGCATCTCGGGAAGAAAATCATCCCCCTGCATGATATACATTCTGTCCAGCTGCGACCAAGTAGTTGCATATTGTGCGGAATGAAAAGTAAACCCTAAAAAAGAAGGGTGAAGCCACGACCAAAGACCTTGCTTAAGTACGTGCAAAGCAAAGGAATTCCACACCCGGCTTTCCGGCGCATCCATTACCGAATGCCCTGAAGTGGACTGAGAAGAGTGAACACACATATTGAAATCTCCCATCAAAAACCCCTTTCGGCCAAGTGACATGGAGGCCTGCAAAGTGGACCAAAGATCCCGTCGGGATGCGGGATCATTCGGAGCATAGAGGCCCAATAACCATAAAATCTCTCCTTCAAATAAGACTTCGATTACCAGAAAGCGGCCCTACACATCATTTTTAACAAGGACAGGCTGGTATTTCTCATGAACAATCATCAGCACGCCCGAATAGTGCGTAGCATGGGTGCCTGCATAAAACAGACGGAATCCATGACAATCCACAACTTTTCCTGCTTCACCGTGACTTTTGTACTCAACTGCACACAATACATCCCACTGGTTCTCATGCAAGACGGTCCACATGGCATGTTGCTTATGGCGAGAGCAAATGCCTCGCACATTTAACGTGGCTATCTTCATATATCTTCAAAAAAGGAAGTCAAGAACGAGGCGCCTGTTGCCTCGATTTCACCTTTTCCGCAAGAGCATCCAGGACGCCCTCATCCAGAAAATCAGCCAATACTGCAAACGAATTCTGGCGACCTGCTTTAGAGGTAGAAGGGAAATCCACTACCTTGGGAGTGGGGCGGGGATAACGCCGATCCCAGGGTGTAATCACATTACCTTTGGTATCAAACTCCAGCTTAGCAGGGGGGCCTTTGGGGCCGTCGGTATAGACTTTCCTTGGAAACTGATTACGGGGGGCAAACGGGGCCGTAGTACGCGCAGCCTGCTGTGAAGTGACCATTTCTTTTCTGCGCGTATACGTACGCACGGAATCCTGGGAAGCAGTAGGCCTAGGATCCGCTAGGCCTGCATCCAACTTTTTACCTTTTTTGGGACGTGCCTCAATCCAGTCAATGCGACGGGAATCCAAACCCAGGACCTGTTGTTTGCCTTTATCCATGACATGAGGTGACTGAAGGGCTTCCTGGGGCGAGGCATCAAGCACCATGTCATCCTTGGGCAGCACAACCTGCGCATCCTCCGAAGACAGTTGCCTTTCAGGGCATTCAGCCATGAAATGCCCCAATTTACCACATGAAAAGCAGTGTCCCGCAAAGTTGCCCCATTTCAAGCGAAAATGCAAAGGATGCATGCCTGAACAATTGAGGCGAAGCCACGCGGGCCTTTTCCTGGCCGTGTCCCATAACATGCATAAACGGTTGCGGTTCATTGCCCTGAGGCTTGGGGGAACCAGCACTGTTCCCACAACCGCCATCGCATCCTTTAACATTGGCCAATAGACCGCCGGACAATTTTCCACTTCCACCCACACTGAGCATTCTCGTTGAAGCAGACGCTGGAAGTCGGCCATGGGGCGCCATGGTACAACATGGACCAAGCGGCGATCAAAGAATAGTGGCAACTTGGACAGGAGCTCAGCTCGATGCATTTCCGATTTCAAGAGCACCTCATAAAAGCTGCGAGGTCCAAGGAAGATCTCCTCAACACACTCCCCTTGCAATAAATGGTGCATCCACTGGCGAATATGCGACAGCACTGGGATCCTGCCAGTGAAGAAAAGTATAACTGCACGATCATAAAACACCGAGAAGGATCACAAGACTGATTTGGGGTCCACCGTGGCTTCCAGCACATCATCCATTCCCGCATCAGAAAAAGATTCATGATTATGTTGGACATAGTCGCCAAGCAGAGTATTGGCAAAGTCCAGCAAATGCTCCCAGTCAATTTCTTGCGAATCCACTGGATCAGAGGCCACTTGCGCATAGGAACGTTCCTGAGGACCCATTGGCTCATCAGAAGTATGGTTGGAGCGTTTGCCGGCAGGCGGCAGTTCAGAACCCGAAGGCAGCTCCTCTGTGCATGGCACCATATCCTCCGGCTCCTCTACATCGGAATGAGGGCCAAGGGCTGCCACCGTCCGGTCGAGAAAATCCATATCCAGGCCAGCCATACTGCTGTCTTCTCGCTCGCTCTCTCTCTCTCTCTCTCTCTCTCTCTCTCTCTCTCTCTCTCTGTGTGCAAGTCCCGCAGACCTGCAAAATTAGGGAACCACCCGGGGTAACGGGTCAGACACCGGTGAGGCGTCAACGCGGCTGCAGCAGCCCTGCTCGTTGACGCAGAGCAGTCAACCACGGACGGAATGCTCTGCACCGGTCAATCGTGGACGGGGCAGGCGTCACGGGGTCAGGCACAAGGCAGACGGTGAGGGGCAGATGCGGAGGGCGCTGCTCGCTGGCGCAGAACCAGCGACCAGTGGCGGAAGTGGCGGGCAGATGGCGGGCGTCCACGGGGCCTGGCGATAGAGGGCGCAGGTTAGGGCGACGGCAGGGGGCGCGAGTCTCAGGTCACAGGACGGGGCGACGTCAGGGGCCCTCTCTCTCTCTCTCTTTTTTTTTCGTAAAAGGTAATTGTATTAATTACGAAAAAAGGTACAAGATAACTTGATTACAAGATACATGACGCCAATCCAGGCCATCATGTAAAGAGGGGGTAAGTGCTACATGTTACAAAGTTATGGCAAGGGGGCAGATGAAATAGCCATAAGCCAGGGACGGAAGTCCTCCCTAGAGAGCAAATCAGAATGCCGGAGAAGATCTAACTGCCAATACAAAAGGCCCTTAAGCCTCGCAATATGTCGCTGAACATTATAGGCGGAGTCAAAAAGAAAAGCATTCCTAATTATCCAGTTATGCCAACAGCCCCAATATCGAAGAAAATGATACATGAGCTTCATATGTGGCTGTGCAGGAGTGGGGTATTTGGGCTGCCCGAAAACCCAATCAAAGGGGCGCAGCGTGACTCCAACCGCTCCTTGCCAAACAGCCGACAAAAAGAACCAGATTTTTTTTGCGACAGGGCAAGAAATAAATCTGTGGCGGGCTGATTCCACCGCAATGGTGCAAAAGAAACAGTTGCCATTGGAAATTCGTCGCTTGGAAAGAGCCGACGCAAGCGGAAGACCACCAATCATCACTCTCCAAAGAAATACTTTACATTTGAAGGGGGTCTTGTTCAACGAGCCTTCCATCACAGTTGCCCTCCACCAGGACCGGGATTTTCGTAGGCCCCATAAAGCATTGGCTTTGGTAAGTAACCATTGTTGATCTTTGATCAGAATATGATAAACTTGATTAGCAGAAGCTTTGCTTAAAGGCAGCCGGCCTTGTAGGTCCCAATCCTGCCAGGGATGATCTGAAGCAAGGGCAGGAAAGGGTTGTCTGCTCTGGAGCATCCGCAAAAGCTGTTCCCATAAAGGCCTATATCCCCGCGGAATCCTGTAAAGCCTCCTGGCTGTACGAAATGAGATAAGCACATTGCGACTAGCAAGGGTGGCATCCGCGACCGAAGACAAGCCCAAACGAGCCATCCGGTTGAATTGTGGTCTAAGCTCATTTTTGCCTTCCCATGCAAGTAAACGCGAGACTGCCAATAATTCCAATTGAAAAGAATTCGTAGTCAAGCGATCCTCCGCTGGATGCCACTGAGCCTTTAGAAGGACCCGTTTCCAGGAAAATACCAAATGATTGAGCAGCGACGAAGAGGAACTGGAGAACCTCGAATTAGCATTAAGAACATGCCACCAAGAAGTCCGGATTTGGGTATTGCCATGTAGAAGCCCATGGCTCTCAAGGAGATAACGGGCTATATCGACCCATGGATGATGATCCGAACACATGGCGCGGAAGAGAGACCAACGGAGTGCCTGCATGTGAATTTGGGCATCTAAAATAGCTCCGCCACCCATGCGTTTAGGGGTGCAGGCATGCGACCACGAAATCCAGGAGATACCTGCATGCAATGAATCCTTCTTCCATAGCATGAAGCGAATAGACTGAGTAAGAGCATTGAGAGTGGTAGTAGTCCAGGGCAATAATAGCAAAAAATATGTCAGCATTGGCAGCATAATTGTCTGGGCCACTTTGAGACGAATATGGAAGGGCCAGGCTTGAGATTTCCAATACATAAACTTGGCCACCATTTTCTGAGAAATCCACTGCAGAAGCTGCTTTGGTGGAACACCGACACCCAAAGGATACCCAAGGTGCCTGACAATGGAGCCACGAGAAACAACCAGACCCTGCCAGTCTAAGGACTGCAAATCCGACTCCGTGCAGCTGAGAATGGCTGATTTGAGTGCATTGATGCGAAGGCCGGAGGCTTGCCCAAAGATGCCCCAAACATCCAATGCGCACTTGAGGTTGTCCTTGTCCGCCCGCAAAATCATAAAAGTATCATCCGCCAGGGATTGGCTAATGAAGTGCTGGCCTGAAGGAAGCGACAGACCGGCCAACTGAGAAGAGGCTACCATATGGGAAAACATGGAAAGAACTGGATGTGTCGCGAGGGCAAAGAATAGCGGGCTCAAAGGGCATCCTTGTCTGACGGAGCGGGCAAGTACAAATGGCTCAGTAACACCTCCGTTCAGCATGACTCGCGAAGATGCCGCAGCGCTAACAGTGTAGATTAGACGAGACATCCGGGGACCAAAGCCCATAGCCGACATAAGTTCAGCGACGAAAGACCAGTCCAGATAGTCGAAAGCCTTTTCCAGGTCCAATTGAATCAGTACTACCTCCTGGTTAGAATGCCTTGCATAATCAATAGCTAGTTGAGCATTCAATACATTGTGCAGAATATTTCGGCCCTTAATGAAACCATACTGTAGAGGATGCACAATGGCCGGGAGATGCTTATAAAGCCGATTCGCCATTATTTTGGAAAAGATTTTGTACATTGAACCCATCAAAGAAATGGGGCGCCACTGTGTCAACGTAGATGGCGAAGGAACTTTTGGAAGCAGTTTAATAAGGCCTTCTTTCCATGAGGAAGGCATGATCCCGGTTTGCCACACCTGCTGAAACAAGGCCTGCAATGGTTTCGCGAGTTGGGTAGCAAAAGCTTCGAAAAACTCATTGGTGAGACCATCCCAACCCGGGCTTTTATCCTTGGGCAAATGTAACAAGACGTCCATAATCTCTGCCTCGCCAATATCCGACTCCATAATAGCTTGCATGTGCTGCGGTATCTGATTGCGGACCAGGTCATAAAAATCCGAACGGGCCTGAGTGATTTGATCTGAGGGTGGAGAAGTGGTGCCGAGAAGGTCACGGAAATAATTCCTGCACATCTGCACAATAGTCTGCGGATCCATGATAAGGTGACCTTCTGCATCCTCAAGTCTGGTCATATTTTCTCTAGCAGGAGAGGCGTGAAGAGCTCGAAAGAACTTATGGGTTTGACATGCATTATCTTGCAACGTCTCTGTCAGATGTTGCAGTTTGGCCTGCTGACATGATTTCAATTGGAATTCTTTAATAAGATCCGCCAGTCGCATGGCCAGTGCGAGCAGAAAGGCATCATCCGGAGTGTCCCCCAGCAAAGAACGAACCAAAGCCAGCATGTCCTCAGCTGCCTTGCGACGCTGCCGACAAAGAGAGGCATGGTGGATCCCATACTGCCGCGCAACCCGCTGCACATTAGCGAGCAATCAGTCAAATGACGCAGTGCCTTGAGAAGAGAAGTCGAAGAGAAATCTGTCGATCAATTGCTGCATATAGCCTTGAAAGAGGGTATGCTTCAGGTAAGACGAATTGAAACGCAAAGGGAGTCTCTCTAGAAATTGCTTGAACGGGGCAATGGGTTGTGCAAGCAGCTCAAGTTGCAGAGGGAAATGGTCCGACAGGGCATATTGCTGCAATACTTTTATTTCGAGCAGCTCAGGAAGAAAATCATCATTCTGCATGATATATATACGATCCAATCTCGACCATGTTGTGGCATACTGGGCAGAGTGGAAAGTAAACCCTGTAGAGGACGGGTGTAACCAGGACCAGAGATCTTGCTTGAGGACGTCAAGAGCCAACGCCTGCCATATACGACTTTCCGGCGTATCCATCACCGAATGCTCCGATGTGGACTGGGAGGAATCCACACACATATTGAAATCCCCCATGAAGAAGCCCCGTCTACCAAGCGCCAAGGAGGCCTGCAAAGTTTGCCAAAGCGCCCGACGAGATATGGAATCATTCGGAGCATAGAGGCCAAGTAGCCATAAGATTTCGCCTTCGAATATAATTTCAATCACCAAAAAACGGCCATGAACATCATTTTTAATCAGAACAGGCTGATATTTGTCATGGACAATCATGAGCACACCCGAATAATGCATGGCCTGTGACCCAGCATAAAACAGTCTAAAGCCCTGGCAATCTACCACTTTTCCGGCTTCATCGTGACTCTTGTGCTCAACAGCGCACAGGACATCCCACTGATTCTCATGCAACACAGTCCACATAGCATGTTGCTTGTGGCGAGAACAAATTCCACGCACATTCCACGTGGCGATTTTCATGTATACTCCAAGCAAAATCAGGTGCGAGGCACTGCTTGCCTCGATTGGACTTTGTCAGCGAGCATGTCTAGGACTCCCTCGTCCAAGAAATCTGCCAACACTGCAAAAGAGTTCTGCGGACCAGATTTGGAAGTAGACGGCATATCTGCTGGCTTTGGGATGGACCGGGGATAACGACGGTCCCACGGGGTAATGACATTACCTCTGGTATCAAATGCGAGCTTCGCAGAGGGACCCTTAGAACGATCCGAAGACATTTTCCTGGCGGACTGATACCGGGGGCCAGAGGAAACCATAGCAGGAGCCGAGCGCTCAGCCGACTGCATTTCCTTCCTTCGCATGTATGTACGCATGGAATCTTGAGATGTAGTAGGCACATTGTTCTGCATGGCCGCAACAACCCTGTTGCCTTTTTTTGCACCTACTTCCACCCAATTATTGGTGCTAGAATCCAGACCCGCAACCTGTTGTTTACCTTTGGCCAAAGCTTGGGGCTGATGAGTAGCATCCAGTGATGGAGCATCACACACTATCTCCTCCATGGGCGGCACAGCATGGCCATTATGGGAAGTGTGTTGCTGTTCCGGGCACTCCGCCATAAAGTGCCCCAATTGTCCACAGGAGAAGCAATGCCCTGCAAAATTGCCCCATTTCAATCGAAAGTGTAACGGGTGCATGCCAGGGCAATTGAGGCGTAACCAGGCAGGCCTTTTTCTTGCAGTGTCCCATAGCATACACAAGCGGTTGTGATTCACAGCCCGGAGACTGGGAGGGACCAGAACAGTGCCCACAGCGGCCATAGCATCCTTCAATAGCGGCCAATAAACAGCCGGACAGTTTTCCACCTCGACCCAAACCGGGCATTCACGTTGCAGCAGACGCTGAAAATCTGCCATTGGACGCCATGGAACCACATGAACCAATCGGCGTTCAAAAAACAAAGGCAGTTTCAACAGGAGAGCAGCACGGTGCGTCTCTGATTTCAACAGGACCTCAAAAAAACCCCGAGAGCCAATAAAAATCTCTTCAACACAGTCCCCTTGCAGCAGATGTTGCAACCACTGGCGAATACGGGAAAGCAACGGGATTCGACCAGTGAAGAAAAGTATCACAGCGCGATCATAGAATACCGAAAAGGAGCGTAGGACCGTTTTTGGGTCCACGGTGGCATCCAGCACATCGTCAGGTGCAGAGTCGGAAAAGGCTTCCTGATTATGTTGAACATAATCGCCCAGCAAAGTGTTTGCAAATTCCAGCAAGTGTTCCCAGTCCACTTCCTGAGAGTCCACCGAATCCGAAGCAACCTGGGCATAGGACCAATCCTGAGAAACGCCTATCTCTTCCGAAGCATGCTTGGTACGTTTCCCCGCAGGCTGGATGTCAGGACCAAGGGGCATCTCTTCATTGCATGGAACCATATCCTCGGGTTCCTCCGTATCAGAATCCGGGCCCAGTGCTGCCACTGTTTGATCTATGAAGTCCAGATCCAAACCAGCCATCGTAGATGATGATTTGCTCTCGAATGAGGACTGACCCTCTGTTTTGCCGTCTCTCTCGCTTTCCCTTTTTCCTGTACCGAGGCGCTGTCCAGGGGTGCACTCAGCAAGGAGAGCTAATGAAAACCGAGGTTTACCTGTCTCCGTGCAGGGGCAGACAGGCGAAACACAGGCCGGGCGGTCTCCACAGCAGGACGGGACAGGCTGGGATGTCGGTTAGGGGTCCGTCGGCAGCGTCCGGGAACAGGGCGTTAGGAGGATGCTATCCTGAATAGGGCAACAGCAAGAGGGCAGCTGGGCGTTGACAGGGCGGCCGGAACAGAAGATGCGAGCTCCAGGGGCAGGGCGACTGCTCCCGCCGGCTCCAGGAGCTGAACTGCCTGACGACGGCACCAGGGATGACGCCCGCCGCACAGGGCGCAGGCATGGCTAGTCGAAAGAGGCAGAGACGCAGGCCGCGATGGTGGTGACGAACTCGAACGCCTGGCGAACAGGGGCGACGACGCGCTTGAGGCAAACGCGGGGTGGCGACAGGTAGGGTTTTGCAGGCGGCGGCTGGCAGGGAACTCGGCTCAGTCGTGCGCGCGGGGTCCCGCAGACGGGTTGATCAACGTCAGGCAGTGGTCAGTCAGGGCGCGGACCAGGGTGAGCTTGGGCGAACGGGCGCAGGCAGGCGCGACCAGGCGTGAAGTGGGGCGGACAAAGGGCAGACGAAGGCGGGCAAAAACGGCAGGAACTAGGGCGGACGAAGGCGAGCAAAAACGGCGCGAACCAGGGCGGCCTGGTTCGAACAAGCGTGGGCAGGTCAGGGACGAACGACGACAGGATGTGCAACGCACATGCGAGTCGCGACAGGCGCCGAAACGATAGGCGCAGCATCAACAGCTGCAGAGACGGGCTGATCGCTCGCTCCCCGCCATCGCCTTTCGACCCGCCATCATCTCTCTCTCTCTCTCTCTCTCTCTCTCTCTCTCTCTCTCTCTCTCTCTCTCTCTCTCTCTCTCTCTCTCTCTCTCTCTCTCTCTCTCTCTCTCCACACACACACACACTATCTCTCTCTCTCTCTCTCTCTCTCTCTCTCTCTCTCTCTCTCTCTCTCTCAATTCAGCACTCGCCAATAGCAAGACACTCCAGTTCACCCTTTACTTGACGCTGATGTCCCTAGTTCTAGATGTATATACATCAAAAGACTGAGGTAATGGATTAAGACATGACTGAGGTTATGAATGCTCCTTTGGAAGAAGAGGCTAGGAAACGAGCTAGGGTACTACATGTATGGGTAGTAGGATAGGAGGAGAAGAGCAGCCCACATGAAGATACTAAGACACTTGGCGGCAAAGTTGGGGCTTTAGATGTATATATAGTTAGTGATTGGAGAGTAGGGAAAGAGGACTATAAGTCCAAGGCTTTGAGGCACTTAGGATGTTAGTATGGAATTGTAATGGAGCCCTACACTTAGACGCTAGTTACTTTGAAGATGGCTTCTGAAACATAGACATAGCCATGTACATAGAAACACACCAATGTAAAGGTAGCCGATTGCTAGACCTGCATGGATACATATGGGAAAGTGAATTTTGTCCAATTACTAAAAAACTAGTAAGCACTGGGGGTTATGGAGGTATAGCCAACCTAATCGAGAAGACCTCAAAGGGATGGTGCAGGTAATGAAGAGAGATGATGATGCATGTTACTTATGGATTAGAATACATGTAGGAAGACTATGGGATATATTCATCACAACATGCTACTTTTCTCTTGCAAACTCAACCTATGCTACATGAGATGGATCTCCCTTTGATATACTTGCATCGGGGACATATTATTAGTGGGAGATTTCAATGCATACATTGGAGATAGACAAAGTGACTTTTACATTGTCGGCAGAAGTACCCCCATTTAAAGTCCAAGGAGGAGTGTGAAGATTCGAAGGCTACACCCTATATCATGGAGTTTGTCTTCGTACACTTATTCAAGGTGAAGGATACATCACTTGCTTGTTCCTCTTAAAGGAGAAGCCTTGGCTCATGGATAGTGGATCCTCTTTCCATATGACTTACTGCCAAGATTGGCTTCAAGACATGAGATCCAAAGGGGTATCTATCACCATTGGTGACAACTCTTTCGTCCCTGTGCGAGGAGCGTGGGAACCATTCCCCTCTTATCTAATTGGCATACTTCTTCGGCCAATGTCCTATATGTACTAGATTTGGGCTTTAAACCTCTTGTCTGTTTATGGTCTTACACAGCTAGGTACGTGAGTCATCTTCACCCAAGATGCAGTCACCATAGAGGATGCATCTACAAGAGCTGCTCTTTGGACAAGTACATAGTAGGGTGGACTTTACACACTTACAGCCCTTGCTGCACGGTCTTCCCATGAGCTTGGGCTACTTTGGCAGGCTCCTTATGGGCATTTAAACCTTGATGCTATTTGATGGGCTTCTCGAAAGAAGATGGTGGAAGGACTTCTAGATTTTCCTTCCATTCATAATTTGTACCCCAACTCCTCGAGGGGCAAGCAACATAGGCAAGCTCATCCATAGGTTGCTACTCGGAGGGCTTCCACAATGCTTGAGTTGATTCACACCAACCTTTACAGCATAGAAACAAGGAACGGCCGTTTCAGCCTATAGGAACGGCCTAACGTGTTTCAAACCGCCCGAAGAGGTGAAACGGCCAAGGAATGTTCCCGAGTCCATTCCTTGTTTGGAACAGCCGTTCCAGGTATACTGACCAAAAATTGACATTTTTTCTAGTTTTTTATTTTTGCTTGTGTCACACTCCTACCACATGTTCACCCATCTCCATTACCTAATGTGCACACACTGATCTCTCTCTCTCTTTTTTCTTTCATAAAAGGTAATTGTATTAATTACGAAAAAATGTACAAGTTTACTTGATTACAAGATACACGATGACACTAAGCCATCATGTGTAAAAGACCCCAGTACTAAACTACAAAAGAGTTACAAAAGTCATGGCAAAGACGCAGAGGAAATTGCCATATGCCAGGGAAGTAAGTCCTCCCGAGGGAGTAAGCTAGAGTGCCGAAGGAGATCTATCTGCCAATGCAAGAGACCTTTAAGCCTCACAATATGTGCCGGGACATTAAAGGCCGAATCAAAAAGAAAGGCATTCTGAGTGGTCCAATTGTGCCAGCATCCCCAGTATCTAAGAAAACGAAACAAGATCTTCATATGTGGCTGTGCCGGCGTGGGGTATTTTGGTCGAGCAAAAACCCAATCAAAAGGGCTTAGCGAGAAGCCTACCACTGTGCGCCAGACCGCTGACAAGAGCGACCAGATATTCTTCGCGAGAGGACACGAAATAAATCGATGACGGGCCGATTCCACAGTAGTGGTGCAAAAGAAACAATGGCCGTTAGAGATTCGACGCTTGGAGAGGGCTGAAGCAAGCGGAAGACCACCAATCATCACCCTCCAAAGAAAGACCTTGCATTTGAAAGGTGTCTTGTTCAACCAACTCTCCATCACAATTGTCTTCCACCATGACTGAGATTTCCGCAATCCCCATACAGTATTAGCAATCTCTCTCTCTCTCTCTCTCGGGTTGAAGATTCAAAGTGTCGAGACAAGCCACAAGCCAATCACAAGTCCATGCAAAGTTCAAATTTGATGCATTATTAACTCTTGCAAATCACAATTAAATTTCAGCCTATCCTCAATTCCAAGGTAATCATCCATTTATATTGTCTAATTTCAAGGGAATTTGGGATAATTGGGGCATTTGGGGCAATTCAGGGCAATTTGGAGCTATGGGGATAATCAAGTCAATTTTTGGGACATTTGGGTCAATTTGGAGCATTGAGGGGTATTGAGATAGTTAGAGGGACATTCGGGGCATTTGGGAATTTGTGGCATGTTTGGGGCGTTGAGAGCAATTTGGGACAATATTGGGGCATTTAAGGCAATTTGGGCAATTTGTAGCATTGGGGGGCTATTGGGACGATTTGGGGCAATTTGGATCATGCAGAGCATATTTGGGACACTTAAGACATGTGTCATTCCCCTCGTTCCCGTTCCTTAACCTTGGACGTTCCTCCCATTCCAGAGGGTCCTATTCCTGTTGCTATTCCCCGTTCCAGGTAACTATGCTTTGCAGACCTATGGGCATGATCTTCATTGGGAAGCCCAAGTATCTCATGCTGATTATTGACTTTAGTCATTATGTATGGCCCTACTTCTTGGAGTACAAGAGTGAGGCGTACTCCTACTTTTGTGAGTAGAAGGGGTTTTCAGAGGCATAGACCTCTTTCAAAGTTCGTGGTATATGAGCAAACCACAATGGCGAGTTTTGTTCTAACCTATTTTCTCCCATCCAAACACACCATTAGAGAGACTAGTGTGGTGGAGCGCACCAATCAAACCGTGCTGGAAATGGCTCGATCGATGTTGGAGCATAGGAGTCTCCCCCATTCCCTTTGGGATGAGATAGTGGCTACAGCAATACATACCCACAAAAGGTCTCCGACTTCAGCATTGTAGGATATGACTCCCTATCAAGCTTTCTTTGGGAAAAAGCCTTCTGTATCCCACTTTCGCATCTTTAGGTGCGAGGCATATGTCCATGTGGACAAGAAGAAAAGAGGGAGGAAACTCAATCCCAAGTTGAAGAAGCTTATCTTCATGGGCTATAGCACAACCATGAAGGGCTATTGGCTCTATGACCCGCAAACTCGAAAGCTCAAGGTGAGTAAGGATGTGATCTTCAATGAGGCTATGGCCTTCAACCCTTGACAGCTCCTTCCTTTTCTACCTCATCCTCAAGTGTTTCTACCCCTTTTCCATCTCCTCGGGTTTCTTCTGGGGGGGATTGAGCCGTTTGAGAGGGAGCCTTCGAATGAGGTGGATTTGCCTTTCCTTAGTGAGGGGGAGTTCCTACCACAAACAGGTGCTTTACAAGTAGTGGAGGCTTCTCGATCTCCTTCGCAACAGAGTCTATCACCATCCCTCGGTATGGTATCAGCAGCTCATGTTGGATTTAGGGATTACTGAGTCCCTGAGTCACCTTTTGGGCCTTGTAGATCAGCCTTGATTTAGGCCCAACGGGATAATTCACTCTACATGAACTATGCCCTCATGTCACAAATTCTTTAGGACCATGATTCTACTACAGTTGATGAGGCTCTTACACAGGAGGTTTGGCACAATGCTATGCAAACTAAGCTCGATTCTATCGAGCAGAACTAGACTGGAGAGTTGGTTCCTTGTCCAAAGAAGTGAAAGGTGATTGGTGTAAAGTGGTTCTATAAGACCAAGTATCTTGCAAATGGGACCTTGGACAAGCATAAGGCTCTGCTTGTTGCCAAGGGATTCTCTTAGTGGGCAGATTTGAATTACTTTGAGACCTTTACACCTATAGCTCAAATGTCCACTATTTCGAGATATCTTGGCTGTAGCCTCTCATCACCATTGACTGGTTTATTAGTCGGCCTTTCTGAATGGTGTCTTGTAGGAGATTTATGTCTCACAACCTCCTAGTTTTCTTGTGCTAGAAAAGAAAGACCATATTTATAGGTTGCAGAAGGCCCTCTATGGCCTAAAGCAAGCTCCTCGAGCTTGGTACTAAAGGATTGATCACTTGTTCTTACAAAGTGGCTTCCATCATTCGGGTCATGACCCCAACCTTTATTAAAAGGTTTAGGGTGACAGGTGTGTGTTGGTCGTCTTGTATGTTGATGGCCTTACTATCACAAGGAGTGACTCACGGGAGGTTGATCAAACTCAGGAAACATTGCGACAAGAGTTTGACATGACAGATCTTGGGATCCTTCACTTCTTCCTTGGTTTGGAGATCTATCAACTGGCACAGGGCATCTTTATTTTCCAGCATAGGTACATCTTGGAGTTACTTTTGGAGTTTGGTATGGCCAAGCGTCAGCCTATTTTTTGCCCCATGGACCCCAAGTCCAAGCTATTGGCAATAAGTGATCCCCTCCCAGATGCTACCCGTTACAAGTGCCTTGTTGGCTCTTTGATCTGGCTAATTCACACTCGACGAGACATATCTTTTGTGGTGGCTTTACGATTTTTTCATGAAGGCTCCTATTCATGCTCATTGGAGAGCCACTTTGCACATTCTATGTTACCTATAGGGGACTCGATCCTACGGGATAATGTATGGAGAGGGGGCCACTCTTTCTAGATGGAGTGACTCGGATTGGGCAAGTGCTATGAATTCGAGACAATCTACCATAGGTTTTACTTTCTCCCTTGGATCGGGAGCTATCTTGTGGAGCAATAAGGAGCAACCTATAGTGGTGCTTTCTTCTATAGAGACAGAGTCTATTACCACACCCTTTGATTGACTACTACGGAGGCAATATGGCCGTCGTATGTTGGTGGAGATTGGCTTTTCCCACACAGGACCCACTCAACTATGCATGGACAGCTAGAGTGCCCTAGCTCTGGCTAAGAACCTCGTGTTTCATACCCACACGAAACACATTGGTTTAATACGATTATATTCGAGAGCTGATCATGGATTCTGAGTCATCGGTGGTTTACTATTCCACGGAGGACAATGCAGCAGATCTCTTCATGAAGCCTTTACCCAAGGCTTCCATGCTTCATCACATGAGAGTGTTGGGTCTTTAGACACTCCCAAGATCTGAGAGGGGGTGTTAGCTTGCCTATTTTAGGGTTGTCAATTTGTCATCTCCTGGTTGTGAGCTCATGTCAAAGTCTAATGGCATGGAGCTCTGACAGCTTAGTGTGCATTTGCTTTGTGTTTTTCCAATCATTCTGCTGCCCTCAGTCACACTACAACTGCCACATCATCATCGGACTGTCACGTCAGCATCCATACTGCCATGTCATCATTTTTGCAAGCAACCTGTGCAGTCAGACTGCATTTACTGCAGTCGGTAGTATTTTATTGGCAGGTCAGACTATTTTTGGTCCCCAGATGCTGGTTGGCCAATTTTGCACATTTTCAGCTATTTGTAGCTGTTGGGCTGGCTGGGTAGATACATTCCTTTGCAGGTTGCTGATTTGCACACTCCGTCTCTGGCATACTCCTTCGTCTCCAGTACTGCTGCTGCCAACATTATTCTCAGCTTGATCTAGTGCCCTCACTCACGCCTTGGGCTGCATGCAAGGACTAATTAGTCCACATTGTTGTATTCAGCATTCATCTTGAGTCAGTGCAGATTTCTTCCTTCTTCTTCTTCTTCTTGTCTCTCTTCTCTTTTCTCTCTATACTCGTGTCCTCCTTTCGTTGCGCACTTTCACACTTTTTCACCTGGAAAATGGTTAGGGATGCGATTTATAGATTACAAAATGGGAGGACATAGGATGAGGATAGGCTAGTGGACCAATGGTAGAACATTTCTCACATGCTTGCAACATACTAGCACCCATACTGGCATGTATGTTCATTAGAGCAGTATGTGAGGGCTGCCTTGCATCAAATCTTCCTTCTACAGCTATTACCCAGCTCCAACCTTGTTGCTGGTGACCAGCTGCCATCATCTTCAAGCACTTACATTGCTGCATTTACTACTCCCAGCCCCAAAACTGCTGTGTTTTGGTTTCCAGCCTGCTGCTCTTCCACTTTCAGCATCATCTCAGCTTCGAGTAGTGGTTACAGCACTCGGTGTTTGTCTCTAGTGGACATCACTCTCCGACTACGCCCTCAACGTGCTCCCATGAGAGCTACCAGCTGTTGTACAGCTTTGCCTTTGAGCATCTTGTACATCCTTTCATTCATTTACAGCATTTATTCTTCCGCTTCATAGTTCTTTTTCTTCTTTGTTTGTGTTTTTGTGTTTTGCATTTGTGTTTTTGAGTTCTCTATGTTTCAGTCATGGTCTCACATTGTTTTCTTTTGCAAATCCTAGCATATCTCCAGACAGAGATCAAGAGAATGAGTGTGTCATGTTCAAATGGAAGAGCAGCCAGCCAGCACTTGAAGGACCCAACATTGGCAATGATGGTGGAGATCTGTGTTTAGCTGGAATAAGCAGTCGAGAAGCAGCAAAACTGCATTTTGGAGGGCAGGCAGAAGGCTGCATGATGATCTCCAACAATAGCAACATGGCTGTCTGGAGAAGCAGTGTGGCAGTGTAGAGCAGTTGCAGGACAGCAGAGATGCTGGAACCTGCTGCATTTTGGTGCAGGGCAGCAGCATGGCCATCCAGAGCAGCAATGCATATCAATGAAACAAGCTATGGAAGGCAAGGGTCTGGTGGTGTTGTCACTGCATGTGTACAAGTTCAACATACCCTCATGTGAGCCTATCGTGTGATGCTTGTCTCATGGAGAAACGGCTTCCCTATTGATTCCTAGGTATGCATTCACCCCACTTGGCTACCTTTGTTCTCATTCTCTTTCTCTCACGACCCGCCTGGACATGAAAGACCACAACTTTGGTTTTCAAACCAATATGGAGGTAACCACTATGGAGAGTGATATTGTATCTACAGCCTGAGACCCAGGGATTTCAGCAGCCTTCCCCTCCCCAAGTGAATGAATTGGTTAGAATCTTGGGAGCAATTCCTAGCAAGGCGATTGGTATCCACTCAGTGATCTCGAATCTTTCCCACCCTTGGATTGAGGTGAACTAATCCCTCTGAATGTTTGCAAGGGAATGTGGGACTGTGCAACCCCATATGAAGAAGAGAATGGTAAGGAGAGGGATATTGTGTCTGCAGCCTGAGACCCAGGGATTTCAGCAAAAAGGACAAACTGATTTGGAGACATGCAACTGTCATGGCAATCTGCCAAGCAGGCTTCTGGTCTAGCTCAGCAAGTTTTTGGGACGTTACTACCTCCACATAGACCTGTGGAAAATAAAGCTCTTGGGAGTCAGCTTGAGGCCAACAGTTGAAGTCTCTAATCTGATCTTGTTTCATGCTAGCTGGGAAATATAATGGGAACAGTAAGTGGAATTCTGATATTTTACGAGTCACTGGTGAAGTGCACATGCAGCTGCTTGCAATGTGATCATAGTCAGCCATTTGCTTCACACTGCTAGATAATATGGTGGCAGTACCCACTTTAACGCTGTGGATCTTCCAATGGACAGTTTCAAAGATGATCCTGCTTTGTTAATTTCTTTTGCTTTAAAAACGGCTGTACACAGATGAAAGTCTTTATGGTGCCTCCTATTGGGTTTGCCACTTGAAGTATGAATTCAGATGATGTGAGAGAGAGAGAGAGAGAGAGAGAGAGAGAGAGATGAAATGAAATGAAATTATATATTAACGTCTACAAAAGGCCAACATGACCTATGAGACCATGAGTTACAATCATGTGTATGATGGTACAACTGTCTGGGCAAAATATGTAGCACAAAGCAAAATAAGAAAGGAAACTAACTATGCCTATGTGTAGAACATAGAGCTTTATCTAGTAACAATGAGCTCCAGATGGTACAATCTCATGTGAGTATGGAGGGCCTAGCTCTAGCCTGAGCAATAATCCCTTGTATCCGCCTATGAGGGTGTCGTCAGTGTCTGTGTCGAGGCCTAGGACATCTGGACTGGCTAAGCTGAACAGCCTGATCAATCAGTACTCCTTGTTTCTATGTGGACTGTGGCGGTGAGAGAGAGAGAGTTGTGATTGCTGGGATTTTCATGGCTGGCCAGAAGGCCTGATGTAAATACTTTCATTTAATTTAAGCTTCTTCTCACATGCACGCACGCACAGAGAGAGAGAGAGAGAGAGAGAGAGAGAGAGAGAGAGAGAGATATATCAGTTTTAACTTCTGGTTTGATGATGTCTACTAGAAAGCAACTTTGCTTGTTTCAAGAGGTGCATCAGAATTGACAGCGCTTCCTCTCTCAAATAGTTCCAATCACCCTACTGCCTTGCCCAATTCAAGCTCTTCTGAGAGTAGTATAGAGGCCATTCCAGCTGTGAAGGATGGAACGAAAAGGAAGCATCAACATCCTTGGACACTCCATGAGGTGATGAAGCTGGTGGAGGGTGTATCTCGTTGTGGAGTTGGAAAATGGGCAGAAATTAAAAAGTTTGCATTTTCTAGTAGTGCTCACCGCACATCAATGGACCTAAAGGTCTCTCTCTCTCTCTCTCTCTCTCTCTCTCTCTCTCTCTCTCTCTCTCTCTCTCATGCCAACTCACTTCTCACCATTGGCATTTGCATTTGTAGGACAAGTGGCGCAATCTTCTAAGGGCTAGTAACACACATTTTCAGTTGATACGGCGGGTACAACATTACTGTCAATTCTTGCTCCTGGAATTTGTGGGTTGTATTGTTTTGTTATTAGATGACTAAATTGAGGAAGAGTAATTATGTTTGAGTTGTTTCTGGGGATTACAGGACTGCATTTGTGGAAGAAAAGGAGAAAAGGGTTATTGAAAGTAAAATTATATCAAATGCCTAAAAATATTAAAGGGTCCATGAAACTAAGGCCGCACATTTATAATGTACCTGGAAATTCCAAGCTTTATTTACCATGAAATGAAACATTGTGGGATTGTCGGCTTAATATGAAAATCCCCTAAGGCAAGCCCTCCAAACATCAATTTTAGTTATTGGAATCCAGATGCTTTCTAGAATAGTTATATTCTTTCACATATTTAACAATTATGCAGATCAATAGAACCACTATGAGCAACCATGGAAATCAAAGGCTTTTCCATAATTGTCTTTCAACAAGCTTTTGCCTGCAGATATGGCTAGGCATTGTGCCTCTCTGCTTTTCCCATCAAGCATCTGTGAACTTGTGGCATAAATCATATGATATCCAGTGATTGGGGATCATTGAGGGTTTACTGATTGGGGAAACTATCATGGGTTTACTTAAAGATATGTCAAGCTCCAGAGTGATTGGGGATTGTTGAGGGTTTACTGATTGGGGAAGTTATCATGGGCTTACCTCAAGATATGTCAAGCTCCAAAGCTGAAATTCTCCACTCCACTGCATTGGGCATTCACAAACATATGAGAATCTCTTGATCATTTCTTCCTATGTTGTCTTAAGATATGGACTCTGCTTGAATCTTTCTTACCCATGCAAGATGAGGGTTATTAGTGAGAACCAAGCAAAAGCCCTCTGAATCACACATAAACTTGGATTTGTCCAAGTTGATCTGCCGCTTTTGGTGACAAGCAGATTGAAAGGTAAAGTGCATCTCAAAATCAAAAAATGAGGCAGAAGCTAAAAGAGAAAACAAAAATAGCAAAATAAATACTAGAAGTGCTAAAACATGAACACAAAAGCAGATATGGAATCATTTAAAAGGGGAAAATTGTTCCACACCAATCTAGGAATTTCTGTTCTAGAGGATAGAGCTTTTTGAATGCCTCGTGTCATCAAACAAGATTGTTCATTGCTTTTTTGAGAACCTCCTATCATCAAATAAGGCTATTCATTTCTAGTTTTTGGCTCAAAGAGTTGATTTTGTAACAGATTGCATATCATTGGTCAAGAGCTTCGTTGTTGGCTATAGGATGATTCGTCGTTCGAGAAAACAGTTTTTTCCCTTCTTTGCCTAATCCATGTCAATCACAGGCATCTTGTTTTTGGCCAAGCAGATTTGTATTAGTGATCAGGATGTTGAAGCATCTGTTGTGGAAGATTCTGGCTTGGTTGATGCCCAATTGTGGGTTTTGAGCAGCATGAGAGAAGGCCTTCCTTCATCAGAATATTATGTCTTTGTTTGCATTGTATGGTTCAAAGGGGTCACCTTGTATGGATCTGATATGTATAATTTCTATTATCTAGATCTTCTCCTTTCAATTATTCTATTTCAAAGTTTCTGGATTGTAGTTAAGGATATTAGATATATGACATGGTGTGCAACAAAGCTACCCCATCCCGTACCTAGGAATTATAACATGAACAGTTGGCCACCAAGCTTGTCCCCAGGCATCTTCATTTCTTTTCAGAGGATAAAAAAATTGGTTGCATCACTTCTTGAAGGGCATTCTTAGACCAGGGCAACAAAGGAAAATGTGAAATTAATATGTTGATCATAATAAACCAAGGCACTTTCGGTGTACATGAAGGTCCTAACTCTAAGATTCATTATGCAAATATATTTTTGATCCTCCTTGAGAGCCATTTGAATTCGAGTAAAGTATTGGGCATGGTTACATTCCATCCGCAGAGGGATCTATATAGTACGATCCATTCAATCTGATCGGACATGTATGATCCATATGGGATTCATATGGTCCAAATAGTAAAAATTTTGATCTTTTTTTTTTTGAAAAGTGATTGTTGGAGCTTGAAAATGGGTACTTCTTGCCACCCTTTTTTTTTTTTGTAACCTCTTCATTGTTGTCTTTCTCTTTGTTTTCACCTACCTCTATCTCTACCTCGCTTACCATCTCCTCTTTCTCTACCTCTCTTACAAGGTCCTTTACTTTTCTCTCTCCTACCTTCGTCTACCTCTTTCTACCTCCACCTCCTCCTCTTCCTCTTTCTTTTCATCCCATATATCTAGCTCTATTTCTATTTCCGCTTCCTTTAGCTCTTCTTTCCCTTCTCCTACCTCTACCTTTATCTCTATATTCTTTATCTATCACAATGTCTAAGCCTCTTTATGAAGCCTTCACATTCCATACAACTCATTTTGAGAAAGCACCACGAATCGAACCAATGACTATTGGACTTGCAAATATTGTGACATGATCCAAACTAGTAATGTTCAAGTTAATAGGGGGCACAATTAAAATTCTGCACAAAGAGCATGATGTTGAGCAAGTTGCCATATACAGAGACATCTACATGGAGCTAGAGGAGATTAACCCCATTTATCTCACATACTCATAGGGGGTGATGATCCACTACTTGAGGTGTTGCAATCGGTGGCAACACAAAACTAGTAGTTGGGATGAGGTGTGGCTCTAGGAGTTCATCTACTACAACTACTCATGCTTATGAGAATGCTCTTGTTTTAAGAGCCGAAGTATGATAATGGTAGTAATGTCCTTAGTGATGGTGATTCTAGTACGGCCTCATTAGACTATCACAAGTCTCTTCTCAAGGATGGGTTTGATGACTCGTGATATAAGCTCTTAGGTGACAAGTCCTAGGACGTCTAGAGCCTTTTGTTTAGTGACTAGTCTTTTTTAATGTACTATAAATTAGTTGTGTAGCTCTCTTTTTTGCATGCATCTACACTCTTGAGAATATACAAAAGATTTTGGAATGTGAATGATTACTTGCCTTCTTAGTGTCACTCTATTTAGATTTTGTATAATCGGTTATGACTCATCATATTGAAGCAAAAGTGTAAAGTTTATACTTAACATATTAATCCTTAATTTCTCAAGTATTTTTAACGACTATTTGAAACACGGTATTTTGTCCAACATTTTTTCGTGTATGTTCGGTACCAGACTTGGTCCTTAGACTAGACTGATCGGATGGATTGTACTTGACTACCTAATGTCAGAATAACAGGTATGCTCTGGTACCATGTCAAAATATGCAAGGGTGCAGAGAGACAATAGGGTTTACAGGGAGAAACATAGAGTGTATACGGCAAACACTAAGAGAGAAGAGAAACTCGGGAACAAAAGAAGGGTAGTGATGAACCAGAGTGTGTCGGAGCTATCAAACACAAGGGGAGAATCCCAGATGCCGACGCTAGGGGATGGATGATGATGCTAGATGAAGGGACAGCCCCAACAGGAGGGTAAATGCAGCTTGTGAAGGCCTATCAACCCAAAAGCCCAGGTACCTTGAGCTACAGAAACCGACACCAAATGTGGGGCAATGCCAAGGAAGAAGATGCTGATGTGAGGCTAGGGAAGGTGACACCAGATGTGGAGGGGGTCTCTAGGCGACCAAATGCAAATTTGGTGAAGCCTGAAAGGAGTGGAAAGGTTGCTAGCTATGGAGGACTAACACCAAGGTAGGAGTGTTGTCGCCAACTATAGGGAAGATGCGCCAGCTGAAGATGGTAGAAAAGGGCCATGAACTGCGATGTCCTTCGATAGGGATATGGGCAACAATGGCATGAAGAGTGAAGAGTGTCAAAGTGATGGAGGAAGAGGGGTGAAGAATGACTAAAGTGGGTGTTGGTGTTGGTGAAGAATGAATGAAGTGACTGCCTATTTATAGGCATAAGCTATGTAGGGTGGCGCACCATTGTGTGTGCGGCCACTAAAAAAATGACCAAAATGTGGACATCAGCCCTTTTTGGGGCTGTCAATGCAACACCCTAATTGAAGTGTGTAAACTAAAGAAGTGGTTTCTCAACACCTAGGTATTGGGACTCACATCCGTACTAGGCATAATTGCTTGGTGGCATAGTATCTGTGACAAATTGACCTCTTCAACCCAATGCTGTAAAGTCTTCTAAAAAATCGGTGGCTAGTCATAGTACTTGAATCGGTGGCTATCATAACCTTGGAGTAAAGAAAGAGAGCTCAGAATATATAGCTACATCAAATTAATATAAGCCTTTTAGGGCAATCTAAAAAGAATAGGGAAGAGAAGCCAATATGATAACGGAGCATAGATTTGGTGTGATCTTTTAAAGTGAAAAATGATTATGACATTTCTAAATGTGAAGGAACACTTGTCTAAGCTCTTGATGGTGCCACAAGTGGTGACTCAACTTGAAACTCCTCCCAATGCCCTCAAAATTAATGAATAATAGAACACTAAAGGTTGACAAGATGGCATACATCGAGGGGAGCTCTGCACAACAAAAGACCAATTGGTGGCCGGCCTTCCATATATGTGGCCGTGTGAGGCTTCTTATTGGCTTGTACATCTTTGATTGCATAATGGAGGCTCCGAAATCTAGTAGTTGGGGAAAGGCTCTAATCCAATGGCAATTAATGTGCTGATTTCAATCATACAAATCATGTTGTGTGTCTTAGCTTTGTACAGTGTGTGATGCACCTACTTGATTGACTGCCAGCAGAAAGTCCCCCTAGGTAATGCAACTTACTTAGGCTTAGCTCAGCACAGCAAAGAACCTTCAAATCCTTCTAACCAACTGAGCCTACTTTGGCATTTCCAAGCACTACCCAAAGACAATCTTTGGGATCGTTAAGTGCTAGTGTTAGTAACTCTAACAAATCCCATCTTGTTGCATCTATGCCAATTGATTGTTGATCACCAAGGTGTCGTGGGAAGCCAACCACATGGAGCCTACTTTTTTTAGCGGCTTGTCTTATTAGTGGTTTCAGAGGGCATGTGTAAATGGCTAGGTGACCCTTTGTCACCCTATGGCAGCTCATGGTGTGGCCCACTTGTTATTATCGCTCATTAGAACATGCCTAGCTACCCACACTGTGTAGATACAAGTAATAAAAATCTCATTAGGATTCAGAACCTTTGGTACCAACAAGGCCAGCCACCACCACTAGCTTGGATCACAATCCTACTTCATCCAAGGCTCACTTTCCCTACATCAAGAGCCACGACTTATTTAGGTCTCCTAGATGATACAAGGACCTAGCAACTAGGCCTTTCTTCTCAATCCAACAATCCGAATCTTCCTCCAAGGAGGTTGCAAAGTCATCCCTTGCTGAGCACTATTCAACACCAACCTGCCCTCCTTGTAGTCTATGAAGAAGATATCTACGAGGACTCTAAAAGTAGGCCTTTTACTTGTATTATTGATGCTGATAAAGTGGAGAATTGGGCCAATGTGATGTGGCCGTCCTCATGGAAGGTGGTCCAAGTTGGAACCATGTAGCTAGAACAGAATCATCAATCTCTTGTCTACAAGCTTCCAAATTACTCAAGGCTCCCCTCAACTAGGTGAAAACCACCAAACTTGTGAAATGAATGGCCTCCCAGGGTGCCTCAAGTGAGGCAAGAACTCAACCTTGGGAGGAAAAGACTCCATGTTGGTCTAAAGTGTAAATCCCCACGGAAGAAGGGCAATCAAGGAGTGTTGAACAATCCAAGCCTTTGCTTTGATCGACTGGTAGATCCTGCAAGGGTTAGTGCCAACTTGCAAAAGACAAGTTAGGAGCAAAAATACCACATAAGACTATCAAACATGGATACCTCAACTTCAATGAAAAAGTGCTTGTGAGTGCAATGGGCTGGTTTTGGAGATGGTCCCACTACCAAAAGGTAGATAGGCTAAAGATGTAGGAAAGCAAGAGTAGGAATGTGTAGCAGAATAGTGAAGCTAGACTACAACATGCCCTACAAGAATCAATGGTGGGAGGTGTGGTAGGTATATGGTTAGTGTTGTCAACATCTAAACAAGGAGAAGGCTCCAAGATCTGTTGGATCGGAGGATCTCTAGGAAAAGGGGACCCAACTACTTTTGGCTGCACACTTGATGTAGAGGGAAACTCAAAAAGCGAAGGGGACTCAACAAGTCTATCCTCAAGGGAGACAAGGGAGTACTCAAGAACTAAAGTCCAAAACAGTAGGGTGGGCAGATATTTCTAACTTCTCGAGCGAAGAGGGAGAAGATGGTGCAGCAGCCATGTGAACAACAGATCTATCTTGCTAGGGTGGAGGATGACCTCCTCTTGGCTATGAAGGCGGGGCTGAAAGGCCCTCACTAGATGTGCTCGAGGGACAAGTCTTGGGTGGACTGCCCTTGGCCTTCGAGCAACACTCAGTGTCAAAGTGACTAGCCTTGTGGCAATGGCAGTACTTGTTCCTTTTGGGAATGTTTTGCCAACCTAGTTTCAATCTTAAAGGGTGCTACTCTATACCTCATCACTCAATTCAGTCTCGGTGTTGCTCTTGCCACCACCTTGCTTCACTTTCTGGAAAGTCAAGGTCCCCTCTGAAGAGGAAAATGGGGAGGTCTTATGAAATTGATCGAATAGTCAAGTGTTACATATTAGTTGACACTCAAAATCATAGAAAGCGGGCATAGTCGGTTGGCAATGATTTGTGGATAAAATGGAAGTATTTTCGAGGTAATTTATTCATGAATAAAGTAACTTAATCATCTGGTGACTTGGATAACCTAGTTATAGCGAATCTAGCAAGTAATCACCGATACTCAGCCAACTCGACAGACAAATCATTCCTCTCAATGATTTTGAACTCTTGGAGCTCATGGTTAAGATTGATATGACGGGTACAATCACAACCTGTATAGCGGTCAAGGAGATGTGCCCAACACTCGAAGGCAAGATCAAAGTATTGGAGTTTGGAGTGAAATCTAGGCATAAGGCTTTGCATCAACTTGACTATGGCTATGGTACTCTTCCAAGAGCGAACAACCGCATATGAGAACCAGTGGGGGTTAGGCTTGGATTCTTGTCCTTGGACAAGTTTCCACAATGCTTGGAATCCAACATATGCCGCGTCAAAATTAGACCAAGTGATAAAGTTTGACCCATTAAAATGAGTCTTAACTATAAACTCATGCTTGGCTGATGAGGATGAATGGATAGCTAGTGGGGGATAGATGGATGATATAGGATAGAACTATGTGGGACTAGATGCTACATGCGGCATCAAAGTGCCAGGCATGGTGACTCTAGATGTTTGTCCCAAAGGAGGTGATTGACTAGTGCATGGACTAGATGCCACAAAGGTGTGTGATGACCCCTAGGTAATGACATGTTGACATACAGTGTGGCCACTTGGGAGATGGGAGGGTAAGATGGGGCTTGAGATGTGTGGGTGGGATACAAATAGATATAGGCCCCCATGGATGGTTGTCTTGGGGGATAAACCCCCACCACTATTGCACCTCCACCACTTAGCTATGCAAAAGCAAAGGACCTAAAGGAATAGGATATTCCTATGTCTGAAGATCCCTCTAGTGTGCTATATGGTTGGACAAGTGGAGTCTAAAAGGGGAAAGTAAATGGTGTGAATGGTAATGGTGATGAAACGGAAAAAGTAGCCAGGATGGGTGCATTTTGAAATTGGGGTGTAAATGATGTGGTTGCAGATGCATTGATGTGGAATGCATAGAAGATGAAACGCCAAACTCATTTTGATTTTGAGAAGCCTAATTCAAAGAAGAGAAGGAGAAGAGGAGTTTTTTATCTCCTTGGCTCCATGAGCCATGATCAACTGCAACTCCTTGTTTGTAATAGAATAAGGTCTTGTTTCTCCAAGGTAGTCAAAAGTATATCCACCTATGTTGAAACCTTGTGGGATAGGATGTGGGACCCACTCCTACTCAGTTCTCAGCATAGGCTCCTTTGGAGACTGAGTTATTGTGGAAGTGCTCAATGTTATCTTCCCTTTGTTATTTCTATTTCTTAAAATGGGCTTTCCAAAATGAAAGGCCTAGGTCTCTTCAATGAGTACCTAGCTCTAGTTCCATATAAAGAAATGCTCAACTACAAAATGCAAGCACAATCATATGACAAACACACAAGCTGATAAAGAACACAATTATGGTTAGGATAATACAAAAACAGTGAACACAGAAGATCAGAGAAATTGAATCATGAATAAATACAATTTTCAATGTAGCAAACACACTATGCAAGGTGAAATACTCGCCCCCAAACTCTCGTGTCTCTTAGATTAGGGCAGAGAGTATGAGCAAAAGTGTATCGTACTCGGGCAGACCTCGAAACGCAGCAGGCAGCTTCCCAACATGTTTGGCGGCAGCAAACCCAGTTTTGTGAAGGCCCAATCAGACAGGCTGTTGGTGTAGGAAATCAGCAAATGTAGCAAATACTGATGTCGTGGCAGTTGGACGATGCAGCAGAACAATCAAATGCAGCACTCTGATGATGTGGCAAGCTAGGCAGCTCTCGGAACAGCAAAATGCAGCAATTTAATGATGTGGCAAGGCTGGGTGGCTCCAAGAACGGAAAAATGCAGATATCAGCTGGTTGTATAGCTGTAAATGCAAGAGTCTGTCCACACGGCAGTCAGCAGTCTCTAGGCTGGACAGCATGCTGAAAAGGCTGTTAGCTATCACGAACAGCAATAGAAGGCTGGATAGCAAGCATCTGATGATAGTAAACTATGGGCTGCAGCTTGAATAGAGATGTCCTCAACTAATGGGGTGTGCACAATAGAGTTTTGGTAGAGTTCGTAACATAGGGAGTCCTTTCAGAGTGGAGGACATATACAACCACTTCTCAAACTTGGATCGCTCTCTTTTCCAAAGGGGACATCCTTTATAGGGTCGTTGTGACTAGCAAAAGCTAATCTTCCCTTTTACGGTGGAGGATGGCCTACTTCAAAGAAAGGACATGGATCAAGTAGAGTTCACTAGCTGCTCTAGATAGAGGATCAAAATAGTAGCACACTGTGAGTGGAGGTGGTACATCAACCTAGACCTCATCACCTACTCAATTGATGGTACATCCTTCATAGGGTCATTGCAACTAGTAGAAGCTAGATCTTCCCTTTTGCGGTGGAGGATGGCCTACTTCAAATAGAGGACATGGATCTAGTAGAGTTCGTCGGCTGCTGTAGATAGAGGATTAAAATAGTGGCACATTGTGAGTGGAGATGATCTATGGGATTGTCTAGACCAGGTGTGAAGGAGAGTCCTCAAGATGGTCTTTCAGGGCACAAAAGAGACTATGGTTGTAACTTGAGGGGCAATAGCTTGGGTCACAGATAGAGACCCAACATACAGGTATGAAGACCTTCATGGAGCCACTCTTTTGCCATCATTAGCCAACATTTGAGCATGATCTGTACTCCAAACTACTCGCAAGCATAGTGACTAAGCCACACTATTATAGATGGTAACTGATCATTAATATCAGTGTTTGGTTTATTTGGATTGTGAAGTGTAGCCATGCTACAGACCTCCAAATTGTTTCCACTAGAGAGACTCTTTCTAGGATTGGGGTATAGATCATCCATTCTCTCCGTGAGAGATGGGAGGGGCTCCAAGTACCGACTACTAAGCTCCTATGGTTAGTAGGTCATAGGAGCATAGTAGTTGGTACTTGGTTCAAGTATGGTAGGGCCCTAGTGGCATGTCCGAGATGTGGTTAGTTAGAAGAGAGGCAAAGGCATTGTCTATGGGACTATCTAGACCTCAAGAGGTGTGGATGAGAGTCCTCAGGATGGTCTTTCATGGCACAAAGGAGACTATGGTTGCAACTTGAGGGGCAGAAGCTTGGGTCACAGCTAGAGGCCCAACATGCAGTTCTGAAGATTTTCATGGAGCCACACTTTTGTCATGGTTGGGCAACATTTAAGCATGACCCCCACTCCAAATTACTCACACTGAGGCACATTGTCAGAGGTGGTAGTTGATCGTTAGTATTAGTGCTTAGTATATTTGGACTGAGATGTAGCCATGCTATAGACCTCTAGAATTTTCCCACTAGTGAGACTCTTTCTAGGATTCCGGTAGAGATCGTCCATCCTCTCCATGAGAGATGGGAGAGGCTGCAGAGTGGTTCTGAGAGGAGAAGGATGCAAAGAGATGCTTTCAAGCGGACTCTGGATTCTAGCATTGTCTTTCACATAGCCCTTGATATAGCCCACTAGATTAGTGATTCACACAACCGTTGTATTTTTTATGTACTCCTTTGCCCTTTATAGGGCCTGCTTTTAACTTTGCATTTTAATGTTAGAAGGATATTTTCTCAGTTGCCATTGATAGACCTCTTCTTGTCTTTGAAAGAAAAAGTGAAAATTGGAAAAAGTAAGGAAAGTGTCAACCACTAATCCAACTCAAATTTTAAAGTCCACCACAGTAAGTACTAGAGTCTAGATAGGTATGCATGTCCTTGGTGTAGCATATAGACTACTCAAAAGAGGCACATTGTCAAGGATAAGCAAACTGCTGAACTCGGAAAGAGCACATTGTCAAAGATAAGCAAACTCTCTCTTTTGTTTTTTCGTTCCTAGAAGTTGCACTTTTCTCTTTTGGCCATGGGTGAATAAGAAACATATTTCCTACGCATGAAATTTTTCATGCGCTTTCTATTTCAGGAAACTAGTTTACATGAAATTAAGGTGGCTCCATTCCTCCTGCTCAAAGGGAAGCACTATAGCCTCCTCAAACTTGAGGCACTTGTCACAGCGCCCATCTCTCAAAGAAGTTGCACAAACTTTTGTATGATGTTAGCAACTTGACTAAAAGAGTATGAGGAAGGTATGTGTTCTTGAGTGGTGACAACTGCCAACATGTCCCCAATATTTCTATCTCAGTTTGATGGAGGACATGGAAAATTCCCCGTCCTCCCATTAGAAACCATACAGCTGACACTCAACATTAATGACCTTGAAGAGGCTCATGTTCTCAAACTAGTTTTGCAGGTCTCTGCAATATGGATCTGCAAAATGACACTGTCATATTGATGGTGATCATGGTAAATGTTTGAGCACCTCTTTTCTCCCATTCTTCCATCTTGGTTGGGTTAACTGCATATTGTCCTTCTATAAACTCATAATGCTCTTTGACAGAGGCACCGAGCCTATGAGGGCTTAAGAACCTTTGGCTTCACCTCTTAAAATTGACCATGTTCCACAGCTTCATGGGAACTGGGTGGCTCTTGATTTTAACTTTCCACAAGGGTTATAAGTCTCATCCAGTTTGCCTTGTTCTGTGAACGCAAACACATGGAACAAGCATGGGGCCATGGCCTCGGTCCTGTGCCAATCCAAACTGCTCAGAAGCAACTGTGACAAGCAAAAAACCATTCCTCAAAACTGCCAAACATGACCTATAAATGGCCCACACGCCAAGGTGAAAACAACAGGTTCACTTAACACACACTGAAAAATCTCTCACAAGTACCCCTCAAATACATGCTTTGATCCACTGAAGAACCAAAACATGATGGTTGGATTATCATCCCAATGGATATCCTGACATAGGGAGTAAGGGGAATCCTTCCTAAACAGGGATTGCCCCATTGCTGATGATCAGCAATGAACTAATCCACCTTGTATAAGAAAAATATTTCTAAAGAGCACCACTGCCTAATCTGAAACTCCCTTGGTTTCTGGTCATTGCCAGCCATCTGTTTGTGTCTGCCCAATTCTGGTCAAAACTGCCCAAAATGCAAATGATACCAAAACAGTGAAGTGGTGCGAATAATCTCAAGCCATGGCCTTATGAACTCACTTGTGCTATTTCCATTATGATATGCCTTAGAAGCGACAGGAAATATTGCAATGTGTTCCACATTTGCCTCGGGTGTCAAAATGCAAAGATGAACTTGATTCACCTTTGATAGGTCAAGAGCGATGCAAAGGATACCAGGTTGAGGTGGCTGTAAAATGTCCCTTGCACTTGTACCACCTTGAGTGCAAACACCATGGTTCTGTCGTATACAAAAGAGTGACATGCTAAGGGTGTGGTGCTTGATGAGCTCTCCTCTTGACTACATCTACCCACTGAAGCTTCACATAATGCTGCCTAGGTAAGCAAAAGGTTCAGCCTGCTGATCTTTATCACCAAAAAATCCATACGTGCTGCCGAAGTAGTGTCGCAAAAACCTAAAAGCAACCAGACTCACAAAGATGGAGGGAGAAACATAGGAGTCAAAATGTATAGACGAATAAATATGTAACATAAGTTGTCAACTGATACTATGATACAACTTATAAGGATCCTGCACACCAATGAAAGAAATAGAGAAGGGTATTGTTCACACAACTGAAAAGGGTTATACAAACCTGACACCAGGCTTGGCTATGATGAAGACAATGGGTTACCAGTCATCTCAAATGCAGCATATCCTCCTTGAGTGGAGAGGTAGCCAACCTCACCAGCTGATCCAGACTGATATGGAGAGCTCTTTGGTGTTTGGAGTGTAGTGGGAATATCTGGCACACATGAATTCATCAAACTCTGCTTACGTCATAAGCCTTAGATTTGGCCAAGAAGGTAAAGAAGAAGACGATGCGTCATCCTCCACGTTGAGGCCATGTCTCCTCAAGGCCTCCAATGAAGGAGAAGCATGAGAGGGCATCATAACTTTGCAAGATGAAGTCTTAGCCATTGTGAGTTGGTTATGTTTCATTCTTGTATCTCGCACAAACCAAGCCCCACAATAGCCATAGGACATTCATTAGAAGAGCACCGGCTCTGATAACATGTGAAGATATGCTAGAGTTTGCACAGAGAAAATACGGAATGCACAAACACGATTAAAACACAACTCAAACAAAAACACCAAAACACAAACAGAGAAGAAAGATAACTCTAAAGTAAATGAATGAATGCTATAAATGTATGAGATGCTCAAGGGCAAAGCTGTCCAACAACTGATGTACCCAATTTCTCCTCATCCGCTAGCTCTGCCTCCCCCCTTCTCAACATCCGTGGGCAACCTTTTCGGATCCCACAATCGTGCTCACAACCCATTCTTCTTCCCAATCCGTGAGGATTTCTGATATCATTAACCCGTCCTCTTCTTGCCCTCTCCATGTGCACGACCCTCTTCATTTGGCCCTGCAAAGGCTGCCCACGTGTGGACACGGGCATCTCTCTTCCCATGTGGTTTTTTGACAACAGGATGTTGAAAGGCATATGAATGTTGGACATAAGTGCTGGTGTAGTATACTGTGGACGGGGCTCATTTTGAAAAATATTACAAATAATGTCAAACTAATCCTTGATGTGAACTACATATAAAAGGTTAAATTTCTGACGATATTTTAGAAGGCCCGTGATTGGCTGCAACTAGTTTCAATAAACCATTACACCTGGGTTAATGGACTTTGCCTGCCTTGGTAGTGTAATGCTTGCTTTTGCCAGTGTTTATGAATAAAAAATAGAGAAAAAAGTCAATGCTTTCCTCGACCTGTTTGCTAAGTTCTAACCCTCTCACTTCTTTCTTAGTCTTAGCAGGCTCAAATGATAGGTTTTTATTTTGTTTATTATTAGTTGCCGAGATTCTCTGACAGGCTGTTCAGGAACAGGGCACGGTAGGACTTTAACGTAAACTTGAGAATTTGATGTATGTAGAAGAGAGGGAATATTTTTGCCAGCTGCTTTTACTTGACATCTTGTATGCATATCTGTAAATTGTGTAATATTTCAAATCTTCTGCTTAACCAAACTGTGGCCACTTATTTATGATCTGGCATTATCTTCGCATCAGGGTGAACATCGGCGAAAGCATGGATCTCCAGCTATCCCAAGTCCTGTTCTAGTACGAATTCGAGAATTGGCAACAGAGAAATCTCAGCCTGGACAAGGAAATGTTGACAATGGAATCAGCAAAAGTGGCCGCATCATTCCTAGAAGGCAACTTTTGCCATAGGCTCCCATAGCCTGAGCTATACTCTTTTAACTTCCAAATGGCTAATCTTGTTACAAGATCCATTTCATGGAGGCTGACGAACATGAACATAAGACTGTCATAGCTAGATCTGTGTACTAAAATCGATCGCATGGAGCCTTATAAAATTCCAATAGCTGTAGGCCACTGTATATATCTGTCTAAACAGAGCTTTGGTCTGTCCTCTGTTAATAGCCACCAACTCTTTGGCCATTGAGGGAATATCAACCAACAGATGAAAATGCAGGTGTATTATATGTAATGTGAAACTTCTTGAGGTGAACTTGAAGGTGGACTATTTCAATAATCCTCTACCAGGATACTTGTTGTAATATAAAGCTGCTGGCATGCAATTGCAGTGCAGTGTTGTTTCCAAAATACAATGCGGCTCCTTCAGCTTTGGCTGCTTGTATCATTACAAAGAAACTAGAGTTTCTGATACTAACTCATAAAGCAGTAGGGGGGAGAGAGAGAGAGAGAGAGAGAGAGAGAGAGAGATTCTTCTCATTATGTGTCACAGGCAGATTTCCTTGGCATTTATTTATGTGTTAACTGCTCAACAATCCCCTGACGTGCAAAACGACTCATTCATACATTTGTGTGACAAGTAATCGGTCTTTCTGTTATTTGATGACACTTCAAATGTTGGCTACTGTGCGGGTGCCAAGTTGGACAAGGGGAATGGTGCGTACAGTCTCTTGTCTTGTGATATACTGAAGAAAACTTCTGTTTGTAATGCACAGATCGAGTAAACGCCGAAATCACGAGGCTACCGTAAAGAGAAGGTTTTTGAATTTGCAGCATTGACCATACTTGTAATAGGGTAAAAATAAAGCATAATGGGTACTCGAGAACATTGCACATCTTTTGCCATCATTTAGGATTCCAAGTATAGGGGCGATGTTGCAGGCGTGGTGGCTGAGAGTTTGGGATAGAGTGCGTTTACATGGTAATACATGGCAAAATCGTCAATGTCGATAATAACAAGACATTGTAAAGCACAAACAAGAGCAATGACGACGATGGAAGGCAACTCAACAGTGATGAAGATGTTGCAACAGTTGTCCCAAAGCAAGTTACCAAGTTCTCACAACAAGTTTGAGCCAAGAGCGAAGCACCAACCAAGAGCAAGTGAACAGTGAGTGAAGCATCAAGTGTGGGGTGTTGAACAAAGTGCCTTTGTATAAGCTACAAGATTGAATGTAGTCAAATCGTTGTAGAAGGATTCATCAAATCACCCTCTTACTAACTAGGCAAAATGAAAGTAAATTGAAAGCTATTAGGGTTCTAAATACATCGATCAAAATGGTTGCGAACATGAAGAAGGATCTTAACATATTTCATGGCATCAATCAAGCTCCCAAGGATCAATTGTAATGTTTCGAGACATAGCTACTGTGCAAAAAGAACAAAGAACACATCAATAACTAAGAATTTAGAAGTTCTTGAGTGATGAGTAGTCCATGGTTCACACTGCAAGCCTACACGAGTTATGACTAGATTGTGGGACACCATTGAATTTTTGTGCTATGAAGATGTTTTATTTACATCGAGCAATTACTCAACTTCAATTACCATTATAGAGTGGCCTTGGGAGGATGGCAACTAACACCATCTCATAGGATAACTCAACACTTCCTTGAAAAGGTAAAGCTAGTGAAATTAGTCATGTTGAATGCCAAATCGTCTTCAACTTAACATATCTAGATTAAGACACACCAATGAGACAAATGAGATGTTCAACCATAGCATTTGAAGATGGATCTTGCTTATGGCGTTTGGCTGTTGGGTAGCTATCTACAATACATACGGAGCATAATGATCATAATCCACCCATGGAGTCACGTCATCATCTATGGGTGAGGTGCATCTCATGTAGGCTAGGAGAAGAATGTGTTATTCAATACACTAATATATGATAGCATCCTAGAAAGTGATAGAAGAATGTGTTATTCCATGCCAATGGGGTTGTAGCTCAAGTGGTTTTAGTATGGGGGGTGTGCATGTGTGCGTGAGTTCAAACCTTGGTTTCACCCTTGAGGTATCTTTCAAATTTTAAGCCTTTCTCAAAATTAAAAATAATAATAATAACTAGGTTAACATGTGCAACTATGTGGTCAATTTTGAATGGTTTGGAGGACCCTTAAGTTTTTATTGTTACAAAATGAAAGGTGAACATTAAAAATTTGTTTTTGAATTGTGAATCTTCTATAAAGAATGACATCAAATTAAGATAAAGTATTCTGTTCATAAATATTGAAAAATTAGCCATTCTATTGAAGGTTGTTGAATAATTGATTGAAGTTTGAGAAATGATGAATGTACTTGAAAATATATTTTTTTTATATGGATCATGTAGAATGTGGGATAATTGTACTTATTTATTGTCGAGAAGCATGGAATAGATCGTGTACAATATATTGCTATGCTAAATGAAGTTTTTCTCTTCAAAAAGTAATATTTTTTTACATCTCATTGGGTATCCATGTAGGTTGTTGTAGCATGCAGTAGTTACATTCTTTTTTAGAATCATATCATGCTCAAAGTTCCTCGAATTCTCTATGCTATTGATTGTCACCTCAATGTTAACCTCAAAAGTTTCTTCGAAAGGTTGGTAGGTTTGGATTTCTTTTTTCTTTTTTTAAAACAAGTTTTCTTATATGTTACTGGAGTCTCTTTTCAATGTTCGTCATATGGCCTATGCAAACCTTTTTATTTTGTTTGTATTTGATGTTGTAGATAAAGTGCTTGCTCTCGTTTCTTTGCATTGTTGCTTTTGGATTGGTCGGTAGGTGTTGCTTGAAGTTGGTTCTGGATGATATAGTTGTGCTTGAGCTAGTAGCGTCATTCGTAATGGCTGAGGTTGGTGTTCTAGCACCGTTAGAACTTTGATTTCTTGTTGGTTTGCTAGACTTTGCTCTTCTACAAGGAATGTTACTGTTGTTAGAGATATTTTTTATTTTGGATTAAATATAATGCAAGTCTTAAAGAAACTATGTTTTGAGTACTTGCATGGGAAGTGTATTATAGCGCTAAATGGATTACTTTAGATGGCATGGATTAGATTATAGGCCTCTCTATTAAGTAAGTACGTGACCTTTTCAATTATCATGACAGGATTTTTACGATCGTGGGTATAGTCATTCTTTGCCATTTATGTTTTTAGTGTTTTGCTAGCTTCTTCTTTTGTTACTTCTGCCAAGGCCTTGAGCAAGATGTTGAATCCGTAATGTAGGGTCTCAATTGTGTATATGGAGATGCCGTTTGTTTTGGTATCTAGTAAGACTTAGGCAAAAACTATTCATAGTGGATTGTCATGTGTATCTTTGTAGTGGAGTTTAAATCTATCAAGTATGTATTTTAGAAGTCATGCATATAAGATGTGTTTATGTTAGTGCAGTTAGATTGTACAAAAAAGAAAATATTAAAGATGATAGTAAGATTTGTACCATTTGTGATTCTATTCTATTCTCCATATGGGTTCTTGTTGAGTATAGGCTTGGAGGTGTCCGTCAAGTTTTGGAGATCGTTGTAGTTTGTAAAGCCCTCGATATATGTCAATGGTCTTTGATCAACGATGTTCTCCATTCTCATCTAGTTTTTTGCTAGATACCTATGTCGTCGTGCATTAATAGAACGATGCTCGATTTATTATTGGATATTCTTATGATTTTGAGTGTAAAGCTTGAACATCTACATGCATAGTTTAATGTCATTAGATGTATTTATATTGTTGGTTTTTTATAGATTTTAAGTAGTACTTCTTGTGTTGTGTGTGTCCCATCTAGAATCATCTTTACATTTGCATATGTTATTTATCTATTAGTATATTCGAAAGGATTTCAATACAAGTAATAATCTTTGGAAAAGGAACAACCAATTTTTTTATTTTGCATCTTGTTTGGAAGAAGTCTAGGCGATGTCTTTAGATTGTGTTGTATTGTAGTTGGTCTATGTGGAATTTTCTTGAGATGTGTTGTTTGTGTGTGAGTCATACTACTATATATGGTATTGGTGCAAAGGCAGATAAATCCAAAAAATGAATTATACATAAATTTATTATTTTGGTTATGCAAGAGAGCATCACATATTGGTGATTGCATACTCAAATGTTAGTGAGAATGTCAATTTATGGTACCACTTGTTGTTGTGTTTAATGCCTTGCATTGGTACTTGCTTCATTGTAGTGTTAGTTATTGGTTGGTAGATTGGATTGTGACTTGGATTCCGAAGATTATGTCGTTGTTTGTTCTATCAATATAGTTAATTTTACATGTGATACTATTTACAACACCTATCGTAAGATCAATGTTCTCTATTATTATTGTGGTCGCTCTGACTGTTATCTCTTCTATCACGTGGAAGTTATTGTCTTGTAATCAATTCTGCAGTGTTGGCTCTTCAATTGTGTTTATTTGAAATTTGGTAGTATTTATATCTTCATATATGTAGTATTTATGTAAAAGATGCTTATTGTACTTTTGGGCATCTTCCTTCTGTGTGTATATGATTGTTGTTCTCTAGCCTATGAAATCTAGCTCGTCAATGATGAACTCATCTAGGCACTGTCATATCTCTTTCTTAATTGGATATCGGTGCCTAATGACTTGCAAAATTGTAGAAATGATAGGTCTTGAGCATATCAAACTGAAATGTGGAGGGTGTGGTGTTTTGCATGTGTCCAATATAGTGACATGGCTTTAACTCGATTTGATGGTTGCAAATCGGTGGCAATTGTGCAAGATTACCAAACAATATCATGAGCTTTTCATTAAATGGATTGAGTAGAGAGCCTTGGCATATGCTGAACTATCCAATGTACTATTATGTCAAATGTTGATCGTGTCAACATTGACATCTCATCAATGATGATTGTGTCTACTTCTCTTATTTCAATTAATTGCTCATCAATCTCTTGCAATGATACAAAATATTATTGTGCATACATCGGTATTTTAAATTGGTAGTGAACTATCGTGGAGAGGCTAGATAGTCTAGCTATAGATACTCATGTACTTGCTATTAGCATGACACTTTTATTCCTATCAATGAGATTGTAATTGTAGTAGAGTATGAGGAATCTTTTCCCACTCCCTAGTGTGCCACTAGCGATGTGTAGGCTCGATGTTGTAGATGAGTTGGTTGTAGACCATTTGTTGTTCTATTGTTGAAGTACTACCAAGTATTGTTTTGAACTCTTTTGTCAATTGCAACATCTTGGTTTGTGTTGGTGCAACATTGTTTCGATGCTAAGTTTATGCTGGAGTTGTTGTGAATATTGTTGGTTGTCTTCAATGAATGGGATTTTTTGAATGATTATATTCATCAATTGGTGGGTCCAGTCCTTATGCGAATAAAGTTCTTTGTGTATACTCAATGACATAAATTTCAAGGTCTTCCTCGTTCATGACGAGATCACAGAGTTGCCACTCTACATAGTATGATTGTGTTGTATTTTTATCGCTTATCAACTCGTTCTCATATCTAATTGTTACTCACTACAATAATGTGTTGAAGAAAAGATCTTGAATTTGGTGGCTTGAATGAAAATCACTAAATTGTACTAGTCTTTTAAGATACTGGATAATGTTTTTATAAGCATCTCATTGATTATCTCCAAGATCAGATGTAGATGTATGTTGGTGATGCTATAGTTTTTGTGGTACTCATAGAATGTCTAGTTGTCTAAGCATAGAATGTCTGGTTGTCTAAGCATGATGGCTGAGTACAATATAAGTCAATGGGATGCATTACAATATTCCTTGTCCTTGTGACCTTTCATTATCATATGCTAGCAAGGAATATATCTATGTATTCAATAGCCTTGCTTTTTGTTAATGTCGAATTTTGCATGCAATTCAAGGTGCTTCAGTGGAAGGTATTCGCTTGGAAAGTATTGCAAAACAAAGACTAGTTTTTGCTTGTTTGAGTCCAAGTCTTGCAGGCCTAGTCTTTTGGCATCTTCTATATGAATGTTTGTTTAATCTACCCATTGGCTTTACAAGTCTAGTAATGTTGGGTGATATGGCACAACATTGCAATGCTCATCTCCAAGATGGTAGTAGATATATCGTTGGGTTTCAAGGTCTATTGTTGGTTTTGGATTGTTGTGTGCAATAAATGGAAATCCATACTTGTATTTTTTATGGCCGTTAGTACTAGTTATGTAGCAGGCATGATGATACTTATGAGGTTATTTTACAAGACGAGGTGTGGGGGTGATCAATCGCCGAGGCCCATTGACCGCTTATTGCTTCAAGCGTTCCAAGCCGAGCACTACTACCTCTCACATAGCGGACGCGCCATCCATCTCTATGGATGTAGTGAGCTTACCTCCATGCCCGATCGAGTTACCTCCTCTCCCAAGCACTCTGGTAGCTCCACGATCCAAGTGCAAGCTTCAAGCAAGCTCCATCCTCAAGCTCCACACTCCAAGCTCCATTGCCGCGAGCAAGAGAAGAGAAGAGAAGAGAAGAAGACAAGAGAATATGGAGAGCTTCTCCTCCCCGGTCCCTCACCCTCACACGCTCACTCCCTCACACTCTCACACTCCCTCTGTTAACCCTCAGAGGAACAAGGTGGAAAATCCGGAAAATCTAAAGCAGAAGACGAAGGCCAAGGCAAAAGTGAAACGAAAGATGAAGGCACACCAAGGAAAATATGAAAACACAAAAAGTGCAGAAAAGTCCTAAATAAAGGAAAAAGGCGCACAAGAAAAAGCCCATGCAATTTGTAAATGTAGACGGGCAGTGGAAAGGAAGCTAGGAAGATAGGAGGACAATGGGAAAAAGGGCCCCGGCCATGTAAAAAAGGGGATAAGGGGATGACCGCCCAAAAGGGATTTAGGGTTTTGTATATAAAGTTGAAAAGTGAATGAGAAGCTCATTCTTGTGTGTGGCTAAAAGGAGCTCTCTTCTTCTTCTTCTTCTTAGTTGCTTGAGCTTGTGCTTGAGCGAGGGAGTGTGAGAGTGTGAGGGAGTGAGTGTGTGAGGGTAAGGGACCGAGGAGGAGAAGCTCTCCATCTTCTCCTCTCTTCTTCTCTTCTCTTGTCTTATATTCTCCTCTTCTCTTGCTCGCGGCAATTGAGCTCGGAGCATAGCGCTCGCTTGCTTGAAGCTTGCACTTGAATCGTAGAGCTACCGGAGTGCGCGAAAGAGGTGGTAACTTGATCGGCATGGAGGTAAACTCACTAAACCCATAGATATGGATGGCGCGTGTGCTATGTGAGAGGTAGCCATTAGTGCTCGGCTTGGAACGCTTGAAGCAATAAGCAATCCGTGGGTCTTGGTGGTTGAGCGAGAGCTCCCACATTTTCAAAATGTGAGAGGTAGCCATTAGTGCTCGACTTGGAACACTTGAAGCAATAAGCGGTCCGTGGGTCTTGGCAATTGAGGGAGAGCTCCCACATTTTCAAAATGTGAGAGGTAGCCATTAGTGCTTGGCTTGGAACGCTTGAAGCAATAAACGGTCCGTGGGTCTTGGCGGTTAAGCGAGAGCAAAAAGAAGAAGAAGAAGAAGAGAGCTTCTTTTGGCCACACACAAGAATGAGCTTCTCATTCACTTTTCAACTTTATATACAAAACCCTAAATCCATTTTGGGCGGTCATCCCTTTATCCCCTTTTTTACATGGCTAACCATGGCCTAGGCTCTTTTTTCCATTGTCCTCCTGTCTTCCTAGCTTCCTTTCCACTGCCCGTCTACATTTACAAATTGCACGGATGAGAGCTCGGCACTCTTAAAATAAATCATGGTGCACCTTGCGCTTTATTACAAAAGTATTGACTTGCGCTTTTTCTTGTGTGTCTTTTTCCTTTATTTAGAACTTTTCTACACTTCTTGTGTTTCCATATTTTCCTTGGCGCACCTTCGTCTTCTATTTTACTTTTGTCTTGGCTTTTGTCTTCTACTTTAGATTTTTTAAATTTTTCACCTTGTTCATCTGAGAATTAACATTATCCCCCTCCCAGACGAGTGCCAGTCCCATGGCACTCACAGTCATAGGTAGCAGGCTTTAGCATGCACCGAAGACGTGGGTGGCAAGAACGTCTATGGTTGCCTTGGAGGATTTCTAGTGGTGGGCAGATGAAGGTCGTTGGGGCCACGTTGTTGGCATGGATGCCTGGTGGTAGGGTGGTTGGAGTTGGTGGTAGATCTGTTCATTGCTCGGAATTGCGCTGGGGGCTGGTACAGGTGGTGGTTTGTGGGGATTTTGCACAGGCCGATTGTTTGGTGGGCTTGCATGATAGGAATGGTTAAGAGGTCAGAATTGAGTGATGATGAAGAGCTGACGATGCATTTGATGGAGTCTTCAGTACCTGCGATTGAAAACCTCTCATATGTGGTGTCTCCCTCGAGGTAGTGCTAGTCTTCTTTATCGTGCACAAGACGTAGTTCAATTAGTTTGGGAGACAAATCGAACTCTAAGCAAGCTGAGAGTATTTTCTTGCACAATGAGGACCCAAACTGTGTATATATTTTAGTGTAGATATTATGTGAGTGCTCGTGCATACTTAGATATTATGTAGTTAGAAGACTGCGGGCTGGTTCCTCGTAACAACGTGTGGATGAAGCAAAGTTGTCCATGTTGAGAATAAGTACATGTGAAGGTATATGAGATATCCTTTGCGTTGTGACAGCACGATGTAGCATAATCAAACACATTGAAATCGAACTTTTGGTAGCTAGTAGCTACTAGGCTTGCTCAAAGAGTACGGTGTACTTTTCATGGCCATTCGTACAGTGCTTACCACGATTGATTGCAATGATACTAAGGCAGAGTGCAAAAAGAAATCATGCAAATGGGTCAGGGTGATAGGTCTAACCATAGGCAAGACAAGCTCCCTAGGTATATCCTACCCTTGATGTGCCCTGAACAATTGTGGGGGATGTGTAGAGGGCTAGGGGGCTAGGGACGGAGCCAACCGACCAAGGTCACTGAGCGTACCTAATTTGAGGACCCCTAGGTGTCGTGTTGTGATTGTGAGTGCTTTTTTCTTTTATTTTCTTTTCTTTCCTTTTCTTTTTTCTTTTTCTTCTTTCCTTTTCTTTCCCACACATTTTTTTTTAAGAATAACATGAGTACGACCATTGCAATACGTTGAGGCCACAGCCTTTCAATTGGATCGGGAAATATCAAGATTCAAATGTTGCAAAATTGGATATTACAGCGATGATTGTATCCCAGCCTTGTTGCTCGAGGAACAGTTGTTGAGATGGGGAGATACACGAGAGGTTTGCAAAACCTCTTTGTAACATGCGATGTTGGTACAATTGAGGTAACAGCTACCTTGAGTTCCAGGTATAGAGTTTGACCCAGAAAGAGAAAGTGGCCACACTGATCATGCTTTGGGCCATGCGATGTGGACAATCAGCAAGGGTGATTTTCACTTTCGGGAGCGTGGCTTTATCATGGCTCTTTGTGAGGTTGGTGGTCTTGCGGTGACTTGGGCATTAAACACTTTCGTACAAAGACCTGTGTTGTCCTACATCCACTTGACACATTCGTGGGAGTATATGCAAGTCACATGCATCAATTATAATGAATAGATGCAACACAAAAAGATATTACTTTATCAAAATCCTATGGTGCTAACTGCAATGCATATCCTCGGCGCTTGTTAAAGACGTGACATATATTAGTAGTAAGTAAGGGAGGTTTATACAACTCGGAATCCTGCCCCTTTAACCACTTAAGAACAAAAAGTCATGACAAAATGGCATTTGGCAAGCAGCTTATACACATAGGGCCTATTCTATTTGTATGAAGCGTCATGAATTTGGGTGATCAGACGATTGGGGTTGTGCCAGTGGTGGGCTCCTGTTAGGCTAGGCGGGAAAGATATCGGTCGGGACCCGAATGGTGTAGTCCCTAGCCGCAGTTGTTTCAAGAATGCTTTTAAACAATTCATCAAATTCTCGCTTGTCTCTAGCTGCCTTCTCCTCTATTGAGCACTTGGTGCTTGAATGTTTGGTGGGGGCCTGTACGGTCAGTGTTGCCACACCCCGAGTGCTCCCTTGAGCCTTCATCCTCTTGGCTTGGAGAGTTTTTGTCCTGCATCCTAGGCAGTATCTCTTGGGGCCTCTTTTCGGTGCGTACCTATTTAGAGTAGGCACATAGCATTCTGGTGGGGGCGCTAGTGCCTTATGCTCCCTTCTACAGAGGAGAGCTTCCTTGCATGCCAGCTACATTGTGTGCTCCATGACGGCTATTGTAGGAAAATCTACAAAATGTGAACCAAGGTTAGGCTTTGAGGCAATATTTGCATGAAAGGGATTAAACAGTGGATTATCAAGCGCATATGAGGAGAAGTGCGGTGAGGTGAGGCATGCAGTATTTGTTGTAGAGGGACGGCCCCCCTGATGATATTCGTCCTGCTTTTACTGCGGGGTGTATTCCAGCTATAGCAGATATTGGCTTATGCCAAGTTGTGTGGACTGGTTGTCATGGAGTGGAGTAGGGCTCATCCCCGAAAGGATAGACCGGAAAGGGAAAAGGTGTATAGAAGGGGACGGCACCCCATCTACACCATCAGAGATGTTGGTCAGGGCTTCCTATGGTGGTAATCAGGGTTGCATGCCCTCCACCTGGAGGCAGGAATCATCACATGACTTCTAGACATGTGGTGAGAGGATGACCTAGAGCTCAGCCTGCTGTCAAACCCAACTCTTCTCCCTTCGCTTGACTATCATTGCTTGTGTGTGTTGATATTATCTCTACAAGGTCACAAAACTCATTGTTTATTTATATACATATTTACGAATCCATGTCACTTTGTGACTTCTTAAGGATAAAAACCAATTGTAGAACTCGGGATTGTACTAGAGTGTGGCACACGCATCCAGTACTCATGGCAGCTTACTCAATAACGATAGATATTTTGCAACATTGAGTATTATGGTACTTTGTTCGAGTCTATTGGCAACATGGAACTCCTCCTCAGTGAGAACCTTATCAGCCAGAGAGTTCTCTTGGCTAGTTCTTCTAGCTAAGTCCATACCCCGAATGGTAGTCAGTACTCGAAAGGAAGTCGGCACCACATAGGTTGGGTCTCTTTGAGAATACCATTTAGCCAATCACTCCTCTGAGACTGTCATAATCTGGGCTCCTAATTCAGCCATTACAACGTGGTTTTCAAACCAACGTTGCTCTATCTCTAATAGATTTAGTTGGCAGAGCACATCATTGAATGTTACAGTTAAGCGTAGTTCGTCGACTTCCTCATCAGAGGTGAGTCACATGCGTTCATGCAGGAGCCTTTCATAGTGCTCATCATGATGTTATTGCTCTTCCCAGGATAGGGAAAATTGCAAGTATTCCCCAAGCTGCTTCTTGGGGAATGCACCCATGTCCGCAAGGACGTAGACACGTGCAAATACTTTGAGTTTAGCATCCAACTCAGTTAAGCATTCTGCGACACTTCTATGTTCAACAAGGGCTTGCTCAGTCGCTATCTCATGCAAGGTTCTAGGAGTTTCCCTAGACTTTAGCATAGCTAGGGGCTTAGGCCTAGATGAGCAAGATTGGTCAACGCTAGGATTGCTTATACTCTCAGGGTTTCCATGTTTCTCCTGAGGCCTTGCTACTATTGTGTCATGGTTCTCCTTGGTTGTGACCGTTGTCACCCTGTTGTGATAGTGTTGTATCCACTCTTGATTGATCAATGCAAGTTCTGTTGTCGGTGGATTGAGTGTTGCAAGCAACCATTGATGGTAATGGTTGCTTTGATTTTTCAGAGAACATGGATGTGTCTGAGGTTTCACCTCTGTTACGAGATATGGCAATGGGTTCATTCATGGGTGGACTCGCTGCTTTATTCCTTAGCTCTTCGACACTCTTGATCTCTATCTTCTTGGGGTCTAGAACAGCTTGCAACTTCTGTTGTTGTTTTCATTGTTTTCTCTTATCTTTCTTAGGCAATCGAGGTGTATCCCTGGAAGATTCGAGACCTTGAACTAGGTCAGTCGTTGATGTGCTTAGTTGGGCCTCAGCATTCTCTTTCTCTAGTGTGTCCTCATGGGACATAGTTGCAGCCTACTAAACAGCCCTGCTAGGTTGTGAGGGTGCAAGTGTCTCTCTTTTTGGAGAGTCTAGCTCTTCAACTAATTCCCCTCTGTTTAGCTCCTCAAACATAGGCTTTAGGTGCTTTGGAAGTGCTAGAGTTGTCAAGGATGTTGGTTGCGACACCTCCTCCACATGTTTTGGAGAGTCTAGCTCTTCAACTAATTCCCCTTTGTTTAGCTCCTCAAGCCTAAGCTTTAGGTGCTTTGGAAGTGCTGGAGTTTTCAAGGATATTGGTTGCGACACCTCCTCCACAGGTGAATGGCTAAGGACACGTTCCACAAGGGGCATTGTCACGACCAAGGGTTGTGACTGCTGTGATCCCTAATTGAAAGTAGTAGCAGCAAGTTCAGTGAACTAGCTACTATTGGTAGATTGCGGTGTCAAGTCCTTAGGCCGATCGGAAGTGGTCGTGTCTTTTGTTGCCCTTTGAGCATTCACTTGTGTAGATCGAGCTTCAATTGATCTAGTCACATTAGGTTGCACAAGCATATCCTTGGGCCGAGAGCTGCAGGTGGTGTCATGTCCCACCTCTTGGACATATGGAAGCTTAGATGGAGATAGAGGTTGGGATTGAGCAGCTGCACTTGACGGCTATAGTTGTACTTCCTGTGTCCGTTTAGGGAAAGAGGGTGTAGGAGATCTAGGACTCTTAGATGGACTTGGCACTGGCTGAAAGATTTGCTCGTAGCTGTTAGACGATTGTGCCATTTGCTTTGTTGAGCAATCAGCCTTCTTATGAGCAACGTTGTGCATGTGGTGCTCATGATCCTCTTGGGAAGTCAAGAGCTCCTTGAGCACTAGTGGTCTTTGTGCACGCTTAATGGTTACATCTGACATCTGCTTATTAAGCATGCTAGGCTCTTTCTTTCTAATACTCATGTTTGGTTTCTTGCCCCGAGACCTAGATTTTCTCTTAGATTTCCTCTTGTGCTTCTTTTCTTTTGATGCAATCTGGCCTTCTGATACAGGTGGTTTAGCAAAGGATTTTGGTACCCAAATCCATCAAAAACCTGCGTAATACCCTTGAGCACATAGCAACGCTTTGGATATCCATTGCGGTGTTGTGCTAGCTCTCCATCGATGCCTTCGTCTATAAGGCTTGGGCTTCTTTTGTGGTCTCCTACGATATTTATAAGTCCAAAGCCTGTCCTTGGCATTGCCTCCTGACTTCCTTGTTTCAAGCATGGCCTCACTCACTGGTTCTCTTTGTTCAACATGCGCTTCTATCAACTCTTTCACCGAGTCCTTACTCTCGTTACTAGGCGGTATATCAGAATATTCCTTATCTCTCCTTCGAGGTTTAATGAGGTCACATTTACTAAAGGTCATGATTATCCTCACACCTGGTAGTGTCAAGTGTATCCTCTGTGCAACATAATTGGCCTCACACTTAGTTGCCCTTTTGAAGGGTCGTCCAAGGAGGGTTTCCTGTCCACAACTAGCACTATTTGGAGGAACATGGAATAGGACAGGCAAGCTTTCAGTTTCAATAGTTACAAGGATTTTGCACTTCCATATAAGTGCTTGTGGGTGTCCCCGTAAGGACTAAGAGTTGCATTAGTCGGTGTGAACTCTAGTTGGCCTAGTAGGGTCCATGCTTCATAGGTCAAGATATTTAAATCTGCTCCTTCATCAATCAGAGCATCCATAGTGTGCTCTCTTTTCACGGTGAGTTTGACCCTAAGATAAGCAAGCGGTACTATGTCTCCATCTTTCGGGTCTTGGCTTACAAATTTAAGGCTTCTGACAAATGCCCTTGAGTCCCCAACTGCACGACCAAATGTGGATCCTCCACTGATATCTTGGATCATCTGTGCAGCATTATTCAAGGTGCATCTATCATAATGACTATCATATCTAGTCATCCTTGCAGTTGTAGCTTGATGTTTTTCTTTTCGCTTTGACTAGATGCAGTCCGAATGCAACACGTACGTGTTTTTGCTGTGTGGCCTTTTTTCCCTTGTTGGCTAGATTATCCCATTGAGATTCTAGGGTCTATGTTTGTCTTTGTTCGGATATGGGATTTTGGTTGCTCTTTTGCAAGTGACAATCCATGCTTGTGTAGAGCCATTACTACACTAGGGTCTAATTTGGAGGACCTATCACGGCGCGTATTTTCTCTCCAACCTACTTGGGGGAGGTGCGGAGGGGGCGCCCCCTCTATGGGGGTCCGGGGGGAGCAATCTCCTCTGACCCGCAGGGCTGTTAAGGTAAATGCCATGCGCGATTTAAATTACCGTTTATAGCCAAGTTTTGAAATACTTGCTCTAGATTTTAGCCCAGTGATAAATCTATGATGTGGTTTTGACTCTATATGGTCTCTCAGTCGGTTTCAAGGTCTACAGGTTAAAATTTGAAAAAATCCAAATTCAATCCAACAGGACCGAATTGCAAGGGTCGAGTGCTTAATTTGGCCTGTCCATATGGCCATGGGCCGAATCAGAAAAGGCCAAATGTAACTGGGTCGAATGTCAAATTCGGTCAGTCCAAGTGCACTTGTCCGAGGACTGAGTGGGTCGAGGGCCGAGTGGCTGAATCAAGTGGGTCGAGTGTCTAGTGGTCCGAGTACTTCACTCGATGGGCCGAGTGAAAGGCGTCCGAGTGTAGTTGGCCGAGTGGGCAGAATGGGAAAGGGCCGAGTGGATTGAGTGGTCCGAGGGCCGAGTGCCAAGTTGGGCCGAGGGCCGAGTACTAAGTTGTGAGCCGAGGTCCGATTCTGGGACTCGGCCCAGAATCGCCGTCACTCAGACGGGCCGAGCGCGACGCATTTTTTCGCCAAACTTCAAACAATTCATCACGCCGGCGATCAAGGCCTTCCTACTAGTCGAGCACCTCCAGATCCAACCTACTCATGTAGGGGAAGGTGTGGAATTACCTGTGGTAGGCAAAGAACTCCTAGATGACCAGATCGAAGCAGATCCACACAATGAAGCTCTCTCCCTCTCTCCAGCTTTCCTGAAACCCTGCAATGCAAAATGTGGCCTTTCTTGCCACTCCTGGCTCCTTATCACCTTGCCCAGGCCTACACTCACCTTAGTCTTGCTCCCTTCACCAACATTTAACCCAAAATTTCTTTTTTTACCCTTCTTTTCCCTATTTCATCCTGTTATATAGCAACAACAGAAAACCCTACTACGTGCTCCAATGTTTTGCTCCTATCCTTTCTAAATGCAAGAAAAAATCATAAGGGAAATACCTATACTACTCAAGAATAATAATAATAATAATAATAATAATAATAATAATAATAATAAGAGAGCTCCTTTTGGCCACATACAAGAACGAGCTTCTCATTCACTTTTCAACTTTATATACAAAACCCTAAATCCCTTTTGGGCAGTCATCCCCTTATCCCCTTTTTTACATGGCCGGCCATGGCCTAGGCCCTTTTTCCCATTGTCCTCCTATCTTTCTAACTTCCTTTCCACAACCCGTCTACATTTACAAATTGCACGGGTGAGAGCCTCACACTCTTAAAATAAATCATGGTGCACCTTACACTTTTTTACAAAAGTATTGACTTGCACTTTTTCTTGTGTGCTTTTTTCCTTTATTTAGGACTTTTCTGCACTTCTTGTGTTTCCATATTTTCCTTGGCGCACCTTCGTCTTCTGTTTCACTTTTGCCTTGGCCTTTGTCTTCTGCTTTAGATTTTCTGAATTTTTCACCTTATTCGTCTGAGGGTTAACACCGTCTCTCAAGCACAAGCTCAAGTAAGCAAGAACAAGAAGAAGAAGAAGAGAAGATCCACTTTTAGCCACATACAAGAATAAGCTTCTCATTCACTTTTCAACTTTATCTTAAGTCCCTTTTGGGCGGTCATCCCCTTATCCCCTTTTTTACATGGCCAGTCGTGGCCAAGGCCCTTTTTCCCATTGTCCTCCTATCTTCCTAGCTTCCTTCCTACCGCCCATCTATCTTTACAAATTGCACGGGTGAGAGCCCGGCGCTCTTAAAATAAATCATGGTGCGCCTCGCTCTTTTTATAAAAGTATAGACTCGCGCTTTTTCTCATGCACTTTTTTCCTTAATTTAGGACTTTTCTGCACTTCTTGTGTTTCCAAATTCTTCTTAGCGCGCCTTCATCTTTGTTTTCACTTTTGCCTTGGCCTTGTCTTCTGCTTTAGATTTTCTGGCTTTTCCACCTTGTTCATTTGAGGGTTAACACGAGGGCTCTTAGTTCTTGTGTCAAAACTATATCAATCATCATTCAACAAAATATATGTGCAAATCTCATTTGTTGTATTGTCAATGTCTGCATCATGCAACCATAAGATGACATGTGCATGCAATGAGTCCTTGTAACTTAATGTTGGACACGTCCTACACAAGTAGCTTTCCCAATGATATATTGATTGAAAAACATATGGAACCTAGTGTGAAACATGATAGCACACTTGACAGGGCAATCTTTCTAAGAGAATGCTAGATTGAACTACTTTGCAATGGCTTCCAATGTATTGATCTCAACCCACTTTGAACTAATCACCTCATCTGTAGTGAACGTAAGAAAAAGGTGAGGCATGTGCCACACATCTACTATTGTGATAATGTCCTTCAAGTTATGTCAATGCCAAGAAGGGGATCCTAGTATTGATGTAGGAATGCTATAGTGAAGTATATGTCTAACCACTTCCTCATTGTAAGTATTCTTATTTGCTCGCTTGTAGTTGTCGATGTCTCTTTGCAAGCAAGTATTGCTTGTACTATTTGCAATCAACATAGCTTGTTTTAGTTGGCATAAGATTAAGATGCAAGGCTTGTACAATGTATAGACAAAGAATAGTGTTAACGTAAGCATCTTAATGTATTCACTAAGATACTTGTTACCATCATGTGCACCATATCCAAGTGGAAAGAGGAATGGGAATAGTGCATTCTCCAAGGTGATATGTGGGTAGGATGAGCCTATTATTGTAGGTAAGTTGTCAGTTTTGAACATATACCTATCAATTAGAATAATACAGTTCCATGATTGAATGTACTCTTACATCTTAATTTGTATGCTTCAAAAAACAAGAAAATGTCTTCAACTACATCTAAGCAAAATAAAACATCATCTCTTTTTAACTATGTAGTATATGAATAATACTTACAAGTTTTGGGAGCTAATAAGATTTGGTTAGAAACTTGTTGTACAACTTAGCACGTTGTATTGATAAAAAGCACCTTGCAAAACATCAAGAGTTTTTTATGTTTGACTTTTAAAACACATTTTGTTTGGGATTGAGCTTATAACTTTGTAAAAGTGAGGTACTAAGGCAAAAGAATAGACAAACATGCTATACACGCAACATGTCAAAGAGCTTGCACAGGTCTCTTCGTTGTTTTATAATTATGGGGGAAAGTAGCACTCCCCTATCTTTTGAGAAGGTGTGGACTTTTCTTTGCTTTTATTTACTTTCCTTTATTGTCAATGATAACAAAAAGGGAGAAATGTAGAATCTTACCTTATCAAAGACTATATATATGATGATTAAAGTTGCCTTTGCTAAATTGGAGCCTACAATGATCAGACAAATAGCAAATGGGCAAATTGCATTACTTCTAAGTAAAACAATTATTAGTTTGATGCTAGAAAATAAAAACAATATAGTTAGTCAAAGTAATAGTAAACATATGTATACTTATATTAAGTTTCTAAGTACAAATCTATTATTCAATGAGTTATCAATCTAATTATATAATTGTAATTAAACTAACTACTTACTATTAACTATAGTTAAACTAAACTAATAATGGTTAAACTAAACTACTATTGTGAGCTAAACTAACTACTAACTAACCAAACTACTAATCATTAAACTAAAGTACTAATTGTTAACTCAACTAAGTACTAACTAATAAGACTACTAATTACATTTACTAACTAATAATGTAACTAACGTTTAGTAATCGATGATAACTAATGTTATTAACGTCTTATATCAATTGATGATGTAACATAACATCAACGTAAGCATAACATTTATTAATCGACGATAACTAACTTTTATTAATTTATGATATCAATCAACAAAATGAATTATTACTTATACTAGCATTCATTAATTGATGATTAATCGACAAAAAACGAATTATTACCTAGATCACAAACATGCGCAAGGTGGACATGGACGAAAAGATGATGCTACCAATATCACATGTTATGTTTTATAAATTCATGTACATGTTTGCCAACGATTAAGAACATGATTGAGGATTTTGCACAAAGCTTTTTGTAAGCTTCATCTTGGTAATGAACTATAAATTGGCAAGATTTTGCAATCTAGTAATACCATTCTATCAGTCATGCAATGATCACATGTTTCAATGTTAATCTATACTTACATGCATAGGGATTGTTTATGATGGTGCAACAATGGCTCTCATTACTTTCTCATGTAAAGTGGATATTCTAGAGAAGCCAACAATCAATTTATCATTGTTTTGTGAGTGCAACACTTTTTGTCTTACCATGTTTGGAAAAATATGTCTTGTATGGGATCTATCAAGTTGAAGATGGTACCCACGCTTCCAAAAGGCCAAAACCAACATACTGTCCCTTAGGGTACAACCTAATTAGAATGGCAAAGGAGCTAGCTCTCTAGATTATTGTGAAATTTGTTTGCATGATCACCATCTTTGACTCCATGAAAGTTTATTGCTTCATTGACATGCCTCTATCTTTCCATATTATATTGTGGCATGACCATCTTTCACTCCATGAAATTTTATTGCCTCCTCGACATGCCTCTATCTTTAGTAGACAGTTGCAAAGCGGGCTATGAGGCTATAGCTCTAGTCTAACATCATGGCCCATGGCCACAGGAGCATTAGCTACTACATATAACCTACATCATCCAATTGTCCAATCGGCTTTTGGTCAAGGCTGGAACATGGTAGGCATCATGCAAAGTAAACACACTGCCTAAAGAAAATTGCATCTAGACATCTCCAATACCAACAATGCCCAATGCCATGTCATTACCCAATCTAACAGATCTTGTCATGTTGCGCTAGAAGTGGAACCACTCTCGATGAGGGGTGACATAAAATGAAGCCCGTGAATCAAGCATCCAACATTGAGTATAAGTAGACAAGGCACCATTCAACTACAAGATATCAAGTAAAGAAGATGCAAGTATGTAGTCATCATCAGAATTAGTCTACACGATATTAGTCTCTTCAAACTTAACACTAGACTTGCTAGGGACAATGCTACAATCGTCATTATTTTCCTCCACTTTATCCTTTCCCTTTTCCTTGTGCTTGTCATCATGCATTTTATGGCATAATGGCCAAATACGATCCTGCTTCCCACAATAATGAAAAGTCAATGTGAACATATGGCCACAAGACTTACTGTGAGACTGTCCACATGACTAAGAACGAGACTTCTGAGAGTCTCTCCCATGGCGCTCATTACCACTCCCAACATTATTGCCTTTGACTCTCAAAGCATGAGAGGTACATGAAGCTTTATATTCTTTCTGTTAACCTCTTCATTCACAAGAGAGTACCCTCTATATCTTACAACAATTTCAACCCATCAATAGGCATATTTGCATACATAGTAGTACAGAAAATGTCCCATGATTCAGGAAATGTAACCAGCAAGAATAAGGGAGGAAGATTGTCCTTCAATTCAATTCCCTACAAAAAAAAAAGTGGGTAAAAATAGAATGAAATTTATTTAAGTGGGCGGACATGGAAGTCCCCTCCTTCATACAAAGATCCATGAGTTGCTTCAGCCAATACATTTGAGAGGCAGGGCTCTGCTTATCATAGACATTGCAAATCTTATCCCATAACTCCCATGTGTTCTAACTGTAAGAAACAACATTATAGAAGACCTACTTAGAGAGTGATAAAATGATTGTAGATTTACATACTCATCTAGTTCAACCCAATTCTTTGCATCAAGCATTTGGGCTTTACAGGCTTATCTCTCAATGGCTTAATATGTGAAATTTATTCACAAGAACCTACTAGATTTGTGCCTTCCAATTGCTAAGTTATTTTTAAAGAAAATTTAATGGAATGTAAGCCTTTAGAAAAGATAACTTCATTACCTCTGAATCGAAAAATAAAAAATTTTGAAATTGACCTTTTTTTCATTTTCTCCGCAATATTGATGCTATAATTTGTGCCATCCAACTTCTCAATGTTAAAGATATCATTGACATTCGACCCACCAACCATAATGCAAGAGATGAAAGCACAATCCAAGATAAACATGCTACTATAAATGGCAGCAAAAAACAGTCCCAAAGTCATAGCCAAATCAAGGGCTGAGCAAGAGAAACTGCCAGAAGGATGAGGTATCCACTAATCGTAATCAAGTAACTGTCAAGTCTAAGTGATTATCCTCATATAGAATGCATAAAACTAAAATAATAGGCTACTATAATAAATTGCAACAATATGCCAACAACCAAGTGTGAGCAGCCAAGAAAGAAAGGCTAAGAACAACCGCCACTGAAGATTGTCACAACTATAGTCTGTCAATAATCATACATGCAGTAAGCATAGACATCATGCACATATGAGATCTCAAGATAAAGAGAAGAGAATTGCCAAATGCACAACCCACTAAGAAAAGCTCAATACATAACCTAGAAGCATATAAATAGCATCGATAATATATTGACATACATAAGTGCTAGGTCCAAAGTAATCAAATCATCCCACTGTAGGGTAACTACATCTAATACATATCAAGAGAGAATGTACATGAAATAAGTGTCCCACAATGTCAATGGAATGAGCTCAAGCTCAACTACATAAATCCAAAGCTTTATGTAACATTCAAAGTAATGCAGCGTAGGTAACTCCGTGGAACAAAATCAAATGCCAAATGAGTGATGCAAGCTTAAAACATCAAGCACATGACATCCAAGTATCCAAGATATATGAAGCATAAGCTGAGAGCATAAAACCCAATTGATTTTTCAAGCCCATAATTGCATAAGCCAATGAGCTAAATGTAGCCACAGCCAAGATAAATGTCACCAAGCTCAAAATTGAAGCACAAAAGCTTTCAATAGCATATTCAAGTGCATAGACCAATGTTAATCATCATTACATTGATATGAAGTATTTGAATGACATCCAAGAGTAATAGGCATTTATGTATCCCTAATAAAAGCTTGTTGTCCACTATATTACAATAGTGAAATCTCTACTAAAATTGAGCCAATGCAAGCTCAAATCAACCAAGAAGCATCCCAATACAATGTCATAACATCCCTCAAGCATCGAGGTAGCATATGATCGGTAGACATAAACGAAAGCTTGAAAATCTAAGAGTATGTTGTCCCAAATATTATTATAGCAAGTTGCCCTGAATGACAATCAAAGGCTGACGTATGAAAGCTCAAATCCAATGCCACATAATCAATACCAAAGTCGAGAGCTTATGCCAGGTCTTTGCCCAAGAGTACCAAGGGCTGCAAAAGATGACTGGAAGCAAACTAAAGTGAAAAGAGCTAATCAAAGAAATTTACATTGAATTTTTACACATGTTTTGATTATGCCTTTGCTGAGCACAATGTTGGTGCTATTGAGAGTTACAAGGTTTTTGATTATGCTTAAAGTATCCCCCGAAAGGTCCCTGAAAATTGTAGAGAGGCTTGAAGAGAGTTGAGTATCAATGGTTATGTTAATGGGTTAAAACCATGGATGCCATTAATGAAGAGCTAAAGCTTCCAAGTCTAGATCGAACTAAAGCTAAAGGAGAAACTCCCCTAATCAATGCTCTAATAAGAGTTGAAAGGAAAAAGTCCCAAGTGGAAGCCCGCAAGCGAAAGCAAGAGTTATGTTGGAAGAAGTAAGAGAGCAAGAGATACAGGATGTGGGAACTCTAACTGCCACAATGTGTGACCAGCCTTCCCTTATTCAAATGTCACTAAAAGAATAAAGAATGAGGTGACAGTGATGGGCGATCGCCACTTGCAATATACAAGTGTGTGATTACTATCAATGTAATGAATACACAAGCGGTTAGGCACAGATGCCTTTACCCGACCGCTGCAAGAAAGGGATCATCTCCTAGAATTTTCACTTCTTAGATAACCCGTTATCTCCACTATGATATCCCTACTTTTGTATTTATGTTCATTATACATGGTTTTCTCCTTATAGATCTCCATTTTGGAAGTAACTTCATGTTTTTTGTATTAGTAGGTTTATTAAAGTTCACTTGTTATTGAAGGCTACTTGTACCTAGCCACCTACATTTACTTTGTATATAGTGTCTGCACACATATACACTACAGGTGATGGCTGATCACTAGCACTTTATTTTTTATTCTTTCTACTATGACAATAAAGTAAGGGAAGGTAGATCACACATTGTAATTATTAGAGTTTCCACATACCATCTTGCTCTCTTTTGCTTGAACTTTCATAGCTCTTGCTTGCTCTTACTTCCACTTGTGCTCTCACTCTTGCTCCACCTTTCAACTTGTATCAGAGCAAGCATTTGAGGAGCTTCATTGACATTCACTTTAGCCTGAGGAGAGAGCTTCATTCACAATTTTCATAGCAACCACTCATTGAGGTATGCATCAGTCTTGTTCTTTCTCTATTCAACTCCACACCTTTCAAGCTTGTAGAGGACCTTCTAGACATTACTTTGAGCATTGCCAATTGAGTTTTAAGATCAATAATAACAATAGAACCTTCAAGAGTAGCCAACATGAATTGCATCAATTTGGTTATCCCTATTCCTAACATTCTTCATTTACTCCAACTCCTACTTAGCTCAAACATAAGTTGGCACTTGCTTGGCATCCTTCTCAACATTTAATACTTCAAACTTGAGCATTTTTTGGGGTGTTTGGGTCAACAATACTATTCAAGATAGCAAACCTACTGTTCACTATTTGGATAACAAGTATTTTCTTGATTAATGCTCTATTGATGCTTATGGGGCAAGTTTATAATGCCTTGATAATGTATCAATGCTCATGAAAGGATTTTGGATCCATTAGAGCTTGAATAGCTCCATCATTGAAGGGTTCTTTGCTTTATATCTTACATCGTTGGGTCTCTGATACCATTCAGTACCTTGGTAGTTTTTCATGCTCTTTCTTGCACTTCTAGTTGTATTGTATATCCTAGTTGTTTGCTACCCAAATATCCCACGCAATAGGAGCTTTGTATTTTTGTCTTTTGCCTATAGTTATACATTCATTTACTATAGTTTTATGGACAGCCATGCTGAATTTAGTTTTGAACAATTTCTTTGAGACTGGACACTTGTGTTACACACTCTAATGCTTCCTACTTGTGGACAGCAATGTATTAACTCTGTCTTCCTCCAGCTATATGCTTTTTGGCTCAGTTTTGGGACTAATTTATTATTATTACAACAACTCATAATCTCTTTGATTTGCAGACATAATGGAATGTGTTTCAAATGCTTCCAATGATGGTGCTATCTTTAACATAGAGAAGTTGGATGGCAATAACTTCCAATGTTGGAAGACTCAAATTTGGCAAGTATTCACAAAAGGAACAAGTTAAGCCATTGAAAACTAAGAGAATAAAGCCAGATGATTGGAATAGACATAATTGGAAGAGCTTGAGCTATGCACAAGTCCACCATTATCTTATCTTTGTCTAAGCAAGTTTACGTCAATGTTATTGCAACTAAAGGTGGTGCTTATAATTTATGGAAAAAGATATGTGATCTTTATGACAAAAAAGATCATGCTTCATATTTGTATTGGTTGAAGAAACTTGTGGACCTTCATTAGAAGGAGAGCACTCCCATGTCCACTCATTTAAATGAGTTTCGCTCCATTTTCAGTCAACTTATCTCGCAGGGCGTTCATTTTGAGAATAACATAAAGTCTTTATTCTTACTTGTCACACTAGCTGAGTCTTGGGGTACATTCTATATTTCTATGAGTGTTAATCCTCTTGAAGATGACTTTAAATGCTCCGATGTAATGAGTGCATTGATTAAAGAATAACTGAATGGGAAGAACATTGATGCAACCCATACTTCTCATGCACTTATAGTTAGAGGTAGACATGATGGTAAAGGAAATAATAATCATCGTGGTAGAGACTCACAACCCAAGTCTAAGTCTCAACATAGTCACATAAGGCCCTAAGTTGTCTCTTACTTGTGATTATTGCAAATTCCAAGGTCACATAAGGCCATAGTGCCATAAAATGTACAATGACATGTATGAAAAAGGTAAAGGGAAAGTGTAGGATAATACCAAGTCTTCTAATGATTGTATTATTCCTAGGTCCACTGTTAAGATTGAGGAGATAAATGCATTAAAGTATAGTTCAAATGACTATATACTTGTTGCCTCTTCAATGCTACTCAATTGACTAATGTTCAATCCACTTACTCTCAATGTTGGCTTCTTGATTCAGGGGCTTCCTTTCATGTGACCCCGAATCTTCATTGTATGGAAGCTCTATCAAACGAACCTACCTTCTCCCTTTTTCTCCCTCTTCCATTGTATGTAATCATGAAGGAAAGGAGGTCACTAGAGAAGGAAATTTTAGAGAACTCAAGGAAGACGCTCCAACGAATGGACTCAGAGGATACCATCAAGGAAATAGACCATATCATACCTAGTCGCAATAATTCGACTGAAGTTATTTATTTCACATTTAGTTACTTTATTCAAGTTGAAAGGAATGTTTGTTTGTTGCTGGAAATGGACTATATTCATTGTTTGCGAAAGTCTGCTTTGTGATTTTTCTTGTGATTGACTCGTGTGAGAATGAAAACTCCTTGAGGGGAAAATTTATGCTCATCCAAAGGCATATGATTGGTTCAAACAAGGGAAAGTTACACGAGTAAGAACCATCTCAATGGTTTCACCATGGAATGTGCTTATTCTGAGACTGTGATTGGTTTAGATGAGAGAACGTTGGATGGGTGTAGACTAACTCTATGGTTTCACCACGAAATTACTGGTAAAGGCAAGGAACTCAAAAGGGCACTACTTTTTCAATGGTGGGCCATAGATATGACCATATTGATCCAATATTTAGCATATTTCCTAAGTGTTTACCTCAGCACAATGATTTTAGCTTACTTAAAGTTGACATGTACCTAAGAGAAACGTATGCTTTTTACATATGGCTCAAAGGATGAAAGGTAAATCTCTATACAAGTTAAATGACCTAATGGTATGCATTTCTACTAAAGAAAGAGAAGGTGGTAGGATATATCTATATAGCAAGCAATTCTCTTTCAATGAGAAGTGATTGCCTTCAAGGGAACTTAAGTTCTTGAGATACATCATGGATGTTGTAATGTTTGTGGCAAAACAAAAGCTGCTGGATCCCATCAAAGAAAATTAAGAAGCATCCAAGGATGGATAAGACATTGACCATATTAAATGCATACAAGAATGGAGGCAATTGATTGAAAAAGCATAACTGTATGGAAGCATCCAAGATGTGACTTGATAAAAGGAGTTTTTTCAAGAGGAAGAGAAAAGTATGCAAGCATCCAAGGTGTGACTTAGTAAAAGGAATTTTTTCAAGAGGAAGAGAAAAATATGCAAGCATAAAAAGTATGAAAGCACCCAATATGTGACTTAATAGAAGGATTTTTTTCAAGAGAAAGAAAAAAATACTACAAAGTTATGGAATGGTGATTGATAACTAAGAGGTCAATTTTCCTAGCAAGAGAAAAATACTTGTAAAAATAAAAGGAGTTTTTTCAAGAGAAATAAAAATATAATACAAAAATAAGGAATGATGATTAATAAGTAAGAGCTTAATTTTTCTAGAAAGAGAAATACTTGCAAAAATATTGATTGTGGTGTATGAAAGTAAAAGGAAATCCAAAAGATCTTACTCTTGATGAGTAAGAACTCTATCTTGAAATAAAATCAAGAGCAACAAATGAGAAGAGACAATGAACATGTCAAGATGGCATTGTTCATATTAGGATGAGCTCACTTATGGGGTGACACTAGCTAAAGATGATAACATTAGGAAAAATTGGACTCAAGCTTAGAATTCCCCCTCAACATAGAGATAGGGGTAATTCAAAGATCATTGAAAATAATATTTTCTTATTTTTTAAAATTTATCTCCTTTTTTCAAATATACATAAATCATCCCATAACTTTTAAGTTGTCAATTTGCCCTAATTAAGAGTATTTGGAATAAATTGCCCAATGCTCAAAATTTGATGGCTCGTGTCTAGGTCGATTAGGATTAATGGTGCATTTTTTAAAAATCTAAAAAAGAGCCAAAGAATTGCACAAAATCTCAAGTTTTGCTCGATAGATTATATTTTGTAATATTTTATTTCAATGTATTCTCATTTTTTGGAAGCAACTTTGCAAACATCATAAACAAGGATGGCATAGGGTCAAATCAACATCACAAACGGAAATGATTGGGGTCGAATCAATATCACAAATGGAGATATCACCTCCATGTTGAGCAGCTTGATCGTGAGTATGAACCATTATGTAAGAAAAACAAACTATTTTTCATATCTATTACATCCAAACAATACGTAGATCACAAGGAAACAAGAATAGATCTATGGACTGACAAGATATTGTATTCAAAAAATCATTTGTATAACTTTGCACCTCCATTCAAGGAAATAACATCCTTAGTTAGCTTTGTTAGAGACGGTTATATTACAATGGCCTCTTAGGATATACTCAACATTTGGATGCAATTAAAAATGTATATAAATTAAAAAGAGATTTGTTAGAGAGGGAGGATGCCTCTTTGAGGCTAATATTAGAGCAATGCAAGCACAAACTATTATAAAACAAGGATACTATTTTAGCACAGAGAAATAGAGTGACCACTTGAGGCCCAAAGAAAGAGTGTTAGGAGTTTGCAGATGGTGAACATTTAAGATATAAAGTTGCAAAGCCATGTTATTAAGAAGAGGATACACAATGAAGAAAAGAAGCTCTTTGTTTTTTCTTTCTCCATCTCAAAAATTATTTTTTAAGTACTTTATAGCAATCAAATGTTTCAATTTTGAATACGGAGATATCTTGCAACCTAATGAAGAAAGGGATTCAAGCACGGACATCAACTACATATATAAAAATGCTTCTTAATAAGGAAGCTATCAAAGATTCCAGATGAGTGCAATGATATCTCAAATTTGTGCTGAAGCTTCTACTGGTTAGAGTACTTATAGGCTTCTTCCCTTTCTACAAGTTAAGAGTTCTACATTTGGTCTTCTATTTGGTTTTACGGATGGCTCAGGCAAAGAAAACCACCAACATCATGTTCATGAGAGATCCTCACATTGTGCAAAAGGTGTCATTGATGGGAAAGAGTATGCCTACTTTGCAAGCAGAGCTTGATGTAGACAGTCTAAGCAGCACAACTCAATCCTAATGGAGCTAAAAAGAATCATGGACTACATTGAGGCAACTATGCCCAAGTTGCCATTCATGAGGGTGCTAAAGGAGATATACAAGCAAAATAACCTCAACTATTGCTAGCAAGCTTCGGCCCTTGTTTACCTATAAGAGGCTGCAAAGAACTTCATGGTAGAGTGTGTGCCACCTCAAGCCAAGGGACTTCACACACATCTCTTAGGCTACTGAGGTTTAGATACAACAAACTACTAAGCCTAGAGGGGATAACCAATAGAAAATGAAGGGAATTTTGGAGATTCCTCCCCTTACAAAGTCTAAGAAGGTGAAGGTCACTAATGTGATAGGGAGACTATCCCACTATCACAATATAAAGTTGAATGCACAAAAGGGTAAGCAAAGAACACTTGGTGTATGAGAGAGAGAGAGAGAGAGAGAGAGAGAGAGAGAGAGAGAGACTCTAAGAGGCACATTAGCATGTATAAGCAAAATCACAAGGCCCTAGAAATGCTAGGCCCACATTAATATCATTCTACCTCTATGAAGGCCACACCAATAGCAGTTGGGTGCCATTCATTTACATCATACATCACATATTCAATGTCATTTGGCAAGAATGAGCACTACATTGTAATTTGTGAATGTCTCTTAAAAATTACATTGTAATTTGTGAATGTTTCTCACTATTAAAAGTTAGTTTTCTTGCCTATATAAGTCCTTGCATCTACAACCTTATCACAAATATAGTTTTATTGCAATGGAATGCCAATCAACACAAATTAGATTTCTAATTCTTTATTGCTATTCACAAGGATTTTGTGTTTCACACACTTGGGAAAATAAACGAACGTGGACATTAGTAACGAAGCATTCTAATTGCCAAATATGCTCTCTTTTAACTGTTGTGAAAACTTTAAGGTGAAGTGAATATTATCTTGACAAGACTTGGTTTGTGCTAATAATCTATTTTGATCTCCACTCTAATCTCGAACTCACATGCATGTATACATATACATACACGAGTGTGTGTAAAAAAGGTTTTGTTGGGGCCGAGGGGATGCCACATGGCGGTCATGCGCTGCATCACAGCCCGCCCCCCCCAAAACCCACAGACGCCCAAAGCTCGCCGCTTCGATCTCCTCCCAAGTTTCTGAGCCTGTGTGGTAGCAAGAATAATGGTAGTGCACATAACCTCGACAACAAGCTTGACTCTGCTCTTGGGCTAATTCTTTGTCGAAACCACCAATGGCAATTAAGGGTGAGAACAATCGACTTCTCTGTATATTGGCCCCTCTGTCGCTCCTTGCTTAGTCTTATCTATCTATCAGAGTGGGTCACGAGCCATCCCTTTATGAAGTGCTTACGAAGGACCATGCCTTTAACTGTTTATTGTAATGTTTTTGTTGTGTAGTAGTGCTTCACCCCAACCGTGCAGCTTAGGCGTCTTAGGCGCAGAGCACCTAGTTCTATTACGTCAAAGTTAGCACAGTTTCCTTAAGAACCCACTCCGCATGCCATTACATGTGCCACTGGATATTTTAGTAACATGATAAACGTCAAGGCTCCAATAATGCTTAAATTTTCCAAGCCCCTACAAACCTATGTTCTCACTAATTCTACCCCAACTTCCATCCAAATTACCCCCCACATGGCATCTCAGTTGGCGGGATTAATGGGTGGGTGGGTATGTACACCATGTCCATATCACAGCTGCGCAGCTCCGGAGGTCTGTCAATGTGCGAGCTCAACAGCTTATCCACAAAAGGCACATTGCGTTTAAAAAACACTTCCAAGAACATCCATTTCCATTTACATCTCTCAGCATTACCATGCAATGTATTCAGAATTGACGCTCAAAGAGGCCCTTACACCTGTGATGCATGATGCTGCATCGTCTCAAAGCAGTCAACTGTCTACAGTTGAAGACTCCAAATGCTCGGTAGCACGAGTTCAACTGCTAGATATAGTAACAGTATCAGCAAAAGAGCCGATAGTAGTGTCATGAAGTGCAACCTAAACATAGTAGCGTACTCGCTTGTAAAAACTGCTGGTGGTCAGATGTTCTACTATTGGTCTTTTGGCCTGTAAAGCAAGGTTTCAAATCCCAAAGACTCAAAACAGATGTACCCCATGATACAACAATGGGCAAAACCACACAGAGGACCAAAGATTGCCGCCATGGAGATTTACCGTAAGCTTTTAGTAGCAATCAGCCACTTAAGTAAAAGTTAAACTTTGTCTGTGCAGTACACCCCTACCAAAATAAAACGGATTCAAGTTGGCAAACTAAGTTTTTACAGTCCTCTTAACCTACTCCCCCCCGCAAGGTGCCAGCATTACCAATAAAATACTATCCACCAACTACTTGACATTTCAAAACCTTTCTTGTTAACACTTCCAGATAATCATTACAGGTGGTCAAGTGAGACAAGACATCAGATACATGGTCCTACTCGACTTTCTCCACTAACATACCCTCTACAATTAGCGGGAAAAAGCCCAACAAAGTTTACACACCCACAGCTTGTTCCACTGCTGTAGCCTTCCCCTGTATGCCCTCGAGAAGGGCTTTCTTGTAGTTGATGACAGCCCGGGTCAATTCATCTTTCCCCTCTGCTGAAGACTGAGTATCCACTCTTGGTTTACCCTCTGACAAGGGACAGGAATCCAGTTTTGGCTTTCCCTCTGCTGAAGACGGGGGTTCCAGTTTTGGCTTTGCTGACTCCACTTCCAGCTTTCCATCTACTAAAGACTGAGATTCCACTTTGGCCTTTCCCTCTGATGGACACTGGGAACACAATTTTGGCTTTCCCTCCCCTGAAGACTGAGAGTCCAAATTCAACTTACTTTTGCATGCAGCAAGGTCAACAGGTTCAGAGGGTTCAGTAGGTATCTCATGCTTAATGGCAACAGAATCGTTATCACTGTTTACAATTGCACTGTTACAATCAACATCTCCAGTCATCTTCAGATCAGCTACTTTGCCGTCAAGGTTGGCAGCTTTCACATCATTTTTCACTTCATCTGGCTTTCCATTCTCTTTATCTTCATATGCTGAAGCAATGGACTCATTAGGCTTCTTGTCAAAAACTCTTTGCTTAATCTGTTTCACTGCCTGTTTGAAAGGACAAAACAGAGCTTTAGAAACCTAATATTTGGTCAGTACAGGAGGTTTGATAGGAAATCTCTCCAGACTGTGTTCAAAACTGTGGCTTTTTTCTCAAATGTTCTCTGTTAGATTGGTTGATTGCCTATGCAGAAGGAAACTCAAGATGGGTAACACACATAATTTCACAAGACAACAAAAATCAAAACCACCTGCTGCTGCTGCTGCTGCTGCTGTTGCCTCAGCTTTCTCTCTTGCAAGACCCTCTGGCGTCCATCATAGAAGGCAAAATCATCGAGCAATGATGTTCTAATTGGGAAATTCTTGAAAATCTTAAGCATTTCAAGACCTTGTTGATAATGAACCTGCATGCAAGTCAACAAGTTGGAAATGAAAGAAAAACAAACCTAAGGTGTGGAAACTGCTAAGATTACTGCCAACAGGAGAGAAAATCACATATTTAAGAATGGCACCACAAACCTTCATCCATTGATGCAGCACACAAGCCAGACAGCTGGACCAAGCATGGCATAGTCTTAACAAACATGGAACATCACATAATTGCAGAATTTCGCCTCTAAAACACATTCATGATGAATTTAGACTTGCAAATCTGACCAACAGCAATAATCAGAAAAACATTCAAAATGCACCAGATTGCAGCACAAACATTCATTGGCACTAGGCTGTGAAAAAATTTGCTTATGCAATAAGCTTTACATGTATAACCCACGCTTCTAGAAGACATGCAACTACAGACAACCATAAATAAACCAACAACACTCTAGTTGTGCCACTTCAGTGCACTACACACTCCAACAAAAGCCATAACAGTTACATACCTGGAGAGCACTCTAAAAGTACCAGAAAAGAAATTGATTGAAAGGCTCAAACATAGAGAGACTTAACAGATTCAGATGAGCCATCAAAAGACTGGTCCTCCTCACCTCTTGTGTGTCCCGACTGTGTGTTACTGGTTTGTTTTCGTTGTTTGCAAGGATAATATGCCTAAAATGACAGTTGGGCACATCCTTGACAATGTGCCATTTTACAGGTAAACATCCACTCCATTTGCCTTGGAGCCAAAAATCCATGTTCTTGTTGAAGTCCACCGCACCAACCATCTCAGCCACACCACAAAACTGCCCACTTGAATTCACCTAAAAACTTACAATGGTAAGAACGCACAGTCCCCCATGGTCAGCCACCAGACAACATACAGAAAAAATAGACTCACCGAAAAAAAGAAAAAAACTGGACAGCTGGTTGATATGGACTCCAACTTTTCTTGAGCTTTCCAATAAGCCTCATCTAGCCGCTTGTTACCATTAGGAGTACTCGACCAAACACCATATTTGATGCTTTTGTGCACATCATCTTCACTGTATGATTTAATGACAAAAAACTTTGCAGCATCGTAAGCTGTCTGGAAATCCTCCTTGTTATAGTCATTTCTGTTGACCACAGTGCTCTGGTTTTCAGATGTCTGGAAATCCTCCTTGTTATAGTCATTCCTGTTGACCACAGTGCTCTGGTTTTCAGCTACATAAGTTAGAAAGCAGGGTGTATCTGCATCTCCACATGCCTGAGCAGCTGTATGAACCTTAGTCTTAGTCACACAGGACTTCTGACTTGGTCCCTTTGGAGCACAAGCAGAGGCAGCAGGTGTAAGGGCTTGTACGTCCCCTTTACCCTGGTGCTTTGAAGCATCTTTCGCTCGCCAGTTGCATCCTGCACCAGCTGAACCAGGTTTTCCACTGCTTGCCTTTGACCCACCATTACCTCCCCGTCCAGCCATGTTTGGAGCTGAATATACCCGTGGAAACCCTTGGTATCTTCCACAACCAGCAGGTAGAGGAGGGATATAGCTGGAAGAAAAACCACCATTCTGCAGATAGTATTAAACACTAAAATCAGATGGTAGTCACCAGGAACTGAGTTTTATTAACACATCATGCTAATAGCACTAAAATTTGAGCCAGAATACATGAACACAAAGTAACGCCTTGCTCCAAAAGCCAAACCTGTGTTGAAGACATTTGCGGAAGGGCACGACCTGAGGAAGGCCACTGCTGAGAATAGTAGTCATAACCACTTGGTGGGCCATAATAGCCACCATTCACACCAGCTGAGAAACTACCCCACTGATTTGATCCATCAGGTGGAACAGGATTGCGGTATCCCATCTGATTACCCTGCCTGCCCCCACCTCCTTGCTTGATTTTCCGGCTCTGATTTGGTTCATTTGAATTCGCTTTCTTAGAACCCACCTTAGATCCCTCTTGACCTGAAGGAACTGGAGCAGAGGGATAATAGTGCATAATTGAAGATGATGGAACCTGCTGATAAATGTGTCCATAGAGATGTGGCCCATAACCCGGTGCCCCAGAATTCATGTTTGACATGTAAGATCCAGGGGACTGTGAGCAATAGGCAGCCTGAGGTGGGTACCCATAGCCAGGAGCATAATATACATGCTGCCCATTGTCTAAATGAACTCCCTACAGGAAATCATGTTAGGTTTACTGACAGTTCCGTAACTACAACAAATATCCAATGGCAATGTTCAAGCTGAAAGTAGCACTATCAGAAGTGCAAACTATTGTTCAAGATGCACAGATTTTCAAAAGAGATTCTTACAGGGTAATTGCTCCTTGCATCATAAGCCATGCTATCCTCCAGGCTCACCATTGATGAATTATAGCCTACAAAAACTCCCCTGTAAGCTCAAGATGCTTAGGTTGTATATATTGTAACATAGATTACTAACTCAAAAGCCTACATCTATCAACTTATCACTGGTCCACGAACACTGCACACCTTCACTATGGTACCCAGACTCTTTGCAAGGTCCATCAGGAGTGTAGTAGACACTTAAAACACCAGCTTCAGCAATCCCATCTGATGGTTTCATGTGAGTTGCATCAGAAATCTTATTTTCAATGATGGGTAGTTCCTAGAAAACATGACAAGTCAAGATATCAGTAAGATGGCACATCACCATTAGGACTTTGCATGAGATTTGCAACAGAATTCTTTTTTTCAAGACTGGGGAGTCCTTTAAATAAAATGGGACAGTTCAGGAATCAGCAAAATAGGCACAACTTATGACGGACATTACACCTCTGCTTGCAACCCATTAATACTGAGAATGCTGCATAAATTGACTACCTGCACTAGCTTGTCCTTGACAACTCCATTCATACTTTGAAGCCGTTCACCTGGGTCTATCTGAGAGTTAAGCTTTCAACATTTGAGCTTTTCTTTGTGGAACAATAAAAGTGCATCCACTCCCATGCTCACACAAAATCTTAGGTTGTGGCACATGGGAACAATCAATCTTTAATAAATTAGTGACGATGCAATGTTTCCCAAAAGCTACGACAGTTGCAACAACCCACTCAATAGTGTTTCCTCTTTATCCTTCGATGAGTTCTCCAACTTTCAGGTACACAAGCAGAAGAAGTAACATCATGAATCCAAAGGGCCCACCTTTGACGTAGACTGTCAAGACTCTAGGTACTGTTGACCGAGAATACATACTTCACATCATGCTTCAGAATTATGAGATCAGATCAGTATTACCATCACTGTACTCAAAACTGTTGTTTCACTCCAATTAATACATGGCACCCAGGCCAAATCACACTACATGTTCCTACTGAACATGTGGCACTGTGAGTGGCGATACAGATCCGATTCATCTGCTACCACTGTTGGCCCAACTAAGTATGAAAACCATTCAGGACTTCAACACTGGTACAACAGGTCTAATTCCCGATGTCACAGAATGTCTGAAAAGAGCATTCTCAGTGATTAAGCACAACGACACATCTTTGCATCTGCCTCTTGATATTACACGGTATTAAATAATGATAACAGACACACTTCTAACACTAAAGACTTGGTAACTGAGTAGCTATATATTTCAATATCATAACAATGACAGTCCACGCATCCCTAGTGAGACCACAGTTAAACATATCACAAAGACACTGGACTGTGCTATTGGTCTCATATATAGGCTATACACAGAAATTGTGACTTGCGCAACAAAGTGCGTGACAAATCCAATAAATTCTGTGATGCCTGTTTCATGAAATCAGAGAATCAGGCCAATACATCCTCAAAGCTGTCCAGTATCAGGGCCCGTGAATTTGGAATGGCTGCATTCATCACAAACAAAACTAACTATCCAATAAACTACAGCAAGCCACTCCTACTTGTGTGTGCTCACTAGCCAGATCCAGAATTCCATACTGCAAAAGGCCTACACACTTCTGCTGACTATGTCAAAAACAACTACTTACACTGCACTAAACCAGATTCCTCTTGAGTCTAGACTGTGTTACAGCACAGCCAAACCTTGGATCCGTGCAGAGACAGCTCAACATGTAACACTCAGAATCTCAGTAAATCATGCTTCATCTACATGCTCCGCATGCCTTTTTCATAAAGTCGCACAAGACATGTTGTCCTTACTTCAAAAATCAACCTCAATAAAGTGGAATGGCGCAGTTGAAGTGATTCAGTGTACCCTGCAGGTACAGGATAACATCGCATATGCCACACAGGTAAATGCCAGCACCAACCAGTTAGAGTCTGTAAACCCCCACTAAACCTCAAGAATTGTGCCAAATAATGTCTTGCAACTGGGGGGTGTCGAGTGCATTCCCACAGCAAGGGCGTACTAAAAACGCTGGGTTTATAATAAGAAACGACGATTTTAACTGAAAAGCACAGCAAGCACACACTGATTCACACTGTTGTAAACCGGATCTGTTGAGACTGCTGGCCACCGAATGAGCTAAAACACGCGGAAATGATTTTACAGCTGGCCGAGGCAGGACTGTGTTCCAAAATCTGGGGGGTTCCAAAACCCTCAGTTCTGTGCATATTCCCATGTAGCGCAGGAGGCTTGCAGAATTTCTACCAAGACAAAACTACAGAAAACAAAGATTGGGGGAGGGGGGGTGTGTGGTACGCAGACAAAAAATGGATACGTTTGGTGGCAGGTGCCGAGTCGGGGACGACCATTTCGGAGAAGGCCATGGCTTTTTCCACCTGGGGAAGGAGCTCGGGGGGCTGCGGAGAGGGCCGGGGGAGGGGGAATCTGATAGAAAAAAAAGGAGAGGGGGGAGCTGAAACGTGACCTGACCTGACCTGAAGCAGCAAATTGGAGCTGGAGCTCGCGGAAAATTCGAGAGGCCGAGGCGCGCACAGGCACAAACGCAGAAAGAGAGGCAGGCAGGCAGGCAGAGGAGGCGACAACGTGCAAGATGGAGGCGGCCGCCACACACACACACACACACACACACAGTAGGTCTCCTGCCCTTCTTCGACTCCTCTCCCTCTCTCTCTCTCTCTCTCTCTCTCCACGACGACCTAAAAGGACCCTCTCAGTAAACCTCTCCCCCACTTAAACGAGCTTCCTCCACCACTCTCTCATGAGAGTCGTTCTCATTCTCCTTTTGTCTCTCTCCCTTTGTTTTGGCTTTTGGCCCCTTAGGCCCCCTTTCCGACCCTTGGAGTTTTACGTAAAACCTTGGAATCCTACTCCTTTTCCTCAAAGACTCTTGTCTCCCCCACCCTCGAGATTCCTTGTGTTATACCTAGCAAATCCATGTGTGAGCCTCTAGATTCCCTCTCTCATCTCCCAAATCCCATTGTTACTAAACACTCGACTTTCAATCAAAGCCAACTTCCGTTCAAGCAAATGCCAGAATGGCAACAGGTATTCCAAATTCTTCATTCGCAGCGCCCTAGTAACCCATTAACTTCCTTATTTAAAAATCGGAAAGATATTCTATGCCAATGTTCCTCCTCCTCCTCCCCCCCCCCCCCCCCCTCTCTCTCTCTCTCTCAAAATAGTGTTGGCCACCAAAGCTAAGAATGCAATATCTTTCTTACGATATAATTTGTGTCAAAGTGGTTGGTTACCTGTAATTCCTTCATGTACTTCATGTAGCACCTCCTCAATTTCATATTCACATACACATCTCCAAAGAAGATCGTCCTACCCTGATATATATAACTACCCAACAATTATTTGATAAAATCGAGTCTTAATCGAGAGATGGGTGAGCCACCTTCTTTTAATTAATTGTTCGGGTAACCCATTCTCTAGGATGTGTACAATGTGATCAACCCAGTAAGGCATCAAGTTGCTTTGAAAAGTTGAGCCTCCTACTGTATTCTAAACAAGTGCGCATAACATAGGTCGTCATTATTGTCAGTTGCCTCCTCTCCACTTGTCACTCATGACATGTGATCAACCATAAACTATTGCTTTCCCTTCCACACAACCACTGAGAAGGCAATTTCCAACAAAAGCAAAAGTCATCAAGCTATTCTCCTTGTGGCACAAGGTTTATTTACCAAATACAAAAGTGCTTGATACTCTACAAAGAATATGAATGGTGTGGCTAGTAAATACTCACAATTTTTTACTTATGTACGCAATTCCCAATCCTTCCCTTTCCATTGTTGAATAAATCACATCAATATCAATGATTTGTATACTGGTGAAGCTCATCAGAAATCCATATTATGCTTGCTAGGTTGCCATATCACTACTCCGATTGTGATTTTGGATGCATCAATGTGCACGTGGAACGTTTCCAAATTGGGCTCGTAAGATGGGTGTGGACATAAGAGCCTTCGTGAGAGCCTCATAAGAAGCTTGTCATTCCTCAAAGTCCATTCCTAGATAGCTAGGAGCTTGCAGAATGGTCTTGCTATTGTAGTGTATTTTAACATAAAGTACTATAATATATGGTATGTCCCAAGAATCATTAACTACCTTTTTGGTTTTTGAGTGGTGGGAGATCCACTATCATTCTAATCTTGGTAGTGTCAATCGCAATGTTATTTTTGGATACCACATGGCCTAAAATGATGCAATGCTTAACCCAAAATTGGGACTTTACTAGATTCAATGAGAATTGGCATTATCAACACCTCTTAAAGACAACTCAAAGTTTCTCAAGGTGTTTCTCCCAATTGGAGTGACCATATATTTACTACACCTAAAGATGTGAACTTCCCATCAAATCCTTAATGTTCAAGGGTCTAGTGGGAAGTTGTTGAAGATAGGAGCTGTTCTCTATTTTGGAGGGTTCCTTCAAGTATTCTCCCCTATACTTAACCTCATGTAGACCAACTATTTTATCCACATGAATTGCAACTTTCAAAAAAAGAGCTTCCAATTTTGAGGACATAAGGTCTGAATCTCCAATCCTCTATTTGTAAAGCAATCCAAATATATTACAAAGAGTCTAATATTATGGGTTCTTGTATTGGGGTTGGGAATCCTAGAAAAGTTCACTATAGTGGCCACATTGACTACTCTCCCCTACTAACTTTTCATTATGTTGCTATTTTAGGATAGCATGTTTCTTTCCCCTACTAGTGCCATCACTCCTCCCTTAGAAATCACTCTCAAGCCCTTAGCTCTAACCTTGATGTTTTTCACAAGTATTGAGATCCCAAGTTCTTTTAAAGACATGTTTTGTAAAAGAAAACACAATTCTCATTATTATTTTCGATAAACACAATTGGGGAGCCACTTGATGTGCTATAATAGATACAAGGATCCTACTTACTCGTAATGAGTCTAATAACCTTACTACTAAGTAACCAAGGCTCTATTGATATATGGTTTTGCAACTCTACTCCTTTCCAAATCCATCTATAAGTTGGTGAATGTGCTTGGCATGGCATAAAAAGGTACAAGTGGACTACCACTCATCCAAAAAAACAACCTTAGTATTGGTTAAAGTCTTACAAAATAGCCTTACTATCGATTAAATTCTCCAAAAAAACAACTTAATGGTGCATGTTAATTTGTGCTTTTGGAACCTCTCTTTTGAAGAGGTCCATCACACCAATCCTTGCTCGAGTCCATTCTCATGTGCAAATATGGCTTGTAGAAGCTTAGTGCTTAAGCATGGGTAAGATGATGGTTCGAAATTTTATTTCTTATAATGCTTACAAGCAAATTGTTCATATTGGTCATTATTTTCTTACATTTCCTTGTGCAAAAGTTGGGACCAGTTATAATAACAACTTATAATTCCTACTCATTCAAAAAAGGTCTCCCTTGTGCAAAAGTTGGGACCACTTATAGTAACAACTTATAATTCTCACTCATTCAATACACTATGATCCTATAGGGGCCCCATGTGGTTACTTTTCATGTGCTATTAACATTTGCTCTATAAACAATCCAATGCCTCTAGCCCTATCACCTAAACCAAAAATATGCATCCAAGTATTGAAGGTGGAGATGGAAAACAAAGGCATCCTAGATTTTCTTTTATTGTTTTTGTACTTTATTGTTTCTTCCAAAGCCTCATTGATCAGCCTACATTTTCACAATGGTGCTAGTAGAATCAAAAGGTTCCTCAAAACCCTATCAGTGTTGGTGTTATTAAATCACCTCACTGTAATGATGGGATACCTCAAACCTCTTAAATGTTGTTTGTCAATTTGTTGAAATTGTGAGTTTCATTATCTTCATCACAAAGAATTTGACATGCAATTATTGTTCTTTCTCTTAGAGCACTTATCTTACTATGCTTAAATAGTTCCAATGATCACTGAACCCCCTTTCAATGAAATGCTACACATTTGTGATTATACATACAATCTTATTTCAATATGTCAATTCCATTATGTATATGTGTGATGAGTAGTCGATATGGAACAATGTTAGAAATGGATTCGAATGTGATATCGATATGTTTGCTTGTCAAATTCACTTATTTATGTGTGTGTGTGTGTGTGTGTGTGTGTGTGTGTGTGTGTGTGTGTGTGTGTGTGTGTGTGTGTGTGTGTGTGTGTGTGTACATAATAATAATTATATATATATATATATATATATATATATATATATATATATATATATATATATATCTCTCTCTCTCTCTCTCTCTCTCTCTCTCTCTCTCTCTCTCTCTCTCTCTCTCTCTCTCTCTCTCTCTCTCTCTCTCTCTCATTATACACCTTAGATGTTCTATTTCTTTTGAGTCTAGCATTCATGATATTTGTGAGATGGTATTCTAATCATCCTCACGTTGCACACATTATAACGTGATTCAAATTAAGTGGCACTATTCATCAAAATATCAACCATCTAATTGATATCATTTAGTATATATATTTAGTAATTTGATTTGAAATATGCACACAAGCATAGCATGTTATGTCATTTATGGCAAAGAAATTTTAAGCTTGATACAATTTGAATTGACTTTAATTATGCATTTGCAAGATTGTAAGTCCACAAGACAACACCTACAATGGGGACTATACCACCAAGATTATGATTGTACCAATGCCTTAAATAATATGTGGACTTTGTACTTAATGCCTATTATTAGTACTTTTCCATTAAGCTTGAAAATGTATATTGTGAGAAGATGCTTAGATTTCATGTAATTCCTATAAGCATTGAAAATTTGGGCACTCATGTTGCCCATCCCCAATATACATGAAGTAGGAAACAAAATATTGTGTATGGAAACTTCTACAATTTATCTACATAAAAAGGGCCTAACTCTTCTATCAAGTTGTTAACATTAAAATACTAACCAATGATTTACATCAATTAGCAACACATCTCATAGCACAATAGTTTCTATGTACCAATTAATGTCAATTCGCAACACACCTCACAGCCCAATTGTTTGGTGTAAGGAAGAGGGCCTGCGAGTCGTCGGAAGAGCTCTTAGCTGAGCTTCAAGTTGCATCTTTGATGTTGTATCTACTTACCTTTTTTGACATTAATACAATTTACGACATTATCAATAGTTTCTATGTAGACATTGCTAGTATGTAATATATAATATTGCCTAGCTTCAAAGCATTGAACCATCAACTTGTAAACTTGATGATAACTAATTAACAATTTTAGAGATACTAAGAAAATAACATAACATATATGCAAAACTTTATAAACCATAACATGGTTGACAAAGTCATGAGATAGTTTAATAATGACAAATATGGCTAGATAGATCCATCAAGTGTTAAATAACAACGGTTTATAATGATGTATTATGTGAAGAATCCTCTTGAGCTATCAATACTATTCTAGGTAGGTTTCACTTGTTTAAGAATTCAAATCTCATATTTAAGGTATTTAATCCTTTGATCACACCAACACACTTATGTGTAAAGCTATATTGGCTTATGCATGATATAAATAATTGCAATTAATAGGTTGAAGTATGGTTCATGATTTATCTATAACATGTTGGTTACAACCCAATATTTGCTTTTATGTTTACTACTAGTTGAGAAAAATGATCAATTGTGTCTATACATTTGAGTAAAGCCACAACTAGAAATAACCACAATTGTGTGCTACTTATACTATATGACTTCCAGAACTAGATGCTTCATGTGCATAAGGCAAGGGTATGCCTTACATGAAGAGTAACTTACATAATCAAATTCCACAATAGTAAAAAATATATTCTCATTGGCTCAAATCATGAGCCATTTCACATGCCTTGCATGTGCAACAATGTAGCCCAAGGCACAATATTTGCATGAAGTACAAGTACACTCCAATGTAAGTTTTGGAAAACTTGAGTGATAAAACATTAGATGTAATCAATCTTTTTCAATTGTTCACACTACAAGATTTGAGCTAGTAGCGACGGCGAATAGCGGCGTCGCTATTGGCGTCGCTAATAGTGTCGCTATTTGTGTCGCTAAATGCGACGCAAATAGCGATGCTCCACAGGGAAAAAAAGCGGCCGAAACCGAGCGTGGTTTTCATTTCGTGTTTGCGGCTTGTGAGTTTTGAGAGCGAGAGCGAGGGAGAGAGCGATTGTCGTGAGAGAAGGAGAGGAAGAAGACTTGCCGCCGCTGCCGCCGTTGTTCGCGAAGGAGAGGAGGAGCCTTCATCGCAAAGAGGAGCCGCCCCACGCTCGCCATATCTCATCGGCGAGTCTCCCTCTCTCTTTCTTTTGCTTGTTTAAGGTTTAAATCACTCTCTTTTGCTTGTTTAGGAGAGGAAATGAGAGAGAAAGAGAAGGAGAGGGAGAGAGAGGGAGAGAAAGAGAAAGAGAGGGAGAGGGAGAGGGAGAGGGAGGGGGAGGGGGAGGAAATGAGAGAGGGAGAGAAAGAGAAAGAGAGAGGGAGGGAGAGTGCATTCTCTCTCTCCCTCTCCCTTTTGCTTGTTTAATGTTTAAATCACTTTCTTTTCTGCTTGTTTAGGAGAGGAAACGAGAGAGTAAGAGAGAAAGAGAGGGAGAGGGAGAGGGAGAGGGAGAGAGAGGGAGAGAAAGAGAAAGAGAAAGAGAGGGAGAGGGAGAGGGAGGGGGAGGAAATGAGAGAGGGAGAGAAAGAGAAAGAGAGGGAGAGGGAGGGAGAGTGCATTCTCTCTCTCCCTCTCCCTTTTGCTTGTTTAATGTTTAAATCACTTTTTTTTTGCTTGTTTAGGAGAGGAAATGAGAGAGGGAGAGAGGGAGAGGGAGAGGGAGAGGGAGGGGAAGGAAATGAGAGAGGGAGAGAAAGAGAAAGAGAGGGAGAGTGCATTGTCTCTCTCCCTCTCCCTTTTGCTTGTTTAATGTTTAAATCACTTTATTTTTTGCTTGTTTAGGAAATGAGAGAGAAAGAGAGGGAGAGGGAGAGGGAGAGGGAGGGAGAGTGCATTCTCTCTCTCACTCTCCCTCTTGCTTGTTTAATGTTTGAATCACTTTCTTTTTTGCTTGTTTAGGAGAGAAAATGAGAGAGAAAGAGAGAAAGAGAGGGAGAGGGAGAGAGAGGGAGAGGGAGAGGGAGAGGGAGGGAGAGTGCATTCTCTCTCTCCCTCTCCCTTTTGCTTTTGGAGAGTGTTAAGATATATTGTGAGAGGGAGAGGAAATGCGAGAGAAAGAGAAAGAGAGGGAGAGAGAGGGAGAGAAAGAGAAAGATAACAGATATTAGAATGATAGCATATCCATGATTATGGTAATGGTATCCACTTTACTTTTTTTATGGATACCATTACATCGACTCCTTAAGGGGGCTAAAAATTAGTCATACCGTTTATAATGGTATGCAATGTGCTTTGCCATGGGCCACGTACATTGGTGACTCTTTAAGATGGCTTAAAATTGGTCATGTCCTTCATAATGTCCAAGTAGGGGATCTAATTGTGATATGCATAATTCATTGTTTTTGTATTAACTTTATAGGCATAACAAATTAGAAATCATGCCAACTAGTCAACGGAAGGACTAAAAGAAAATGATACCCTAGCTAATGGTCATTACGGTACTTCATCAAAATGAACCCAAAAGTATTGTTATAGAAGAAAAATCCCTTAAATTGAGTATATGATATTTTCTCTCAGGTCTTATGACTATGAGTAGAATTGATTGAAATAAATTTTATTACTATAGTTGATAAATTTCATAGATGGCATTAATTTTAATACGCGATCCTAGAACAAAAAAACCACATTTCTAAGATGCTTTTTGTTGAGACTGATTTATTATTAGACTAAGAGATTCTCAATTATGCTCATAAATGGATTACTTATACTCAAAGCCCTCTAGTGCAGTTTTTTACAATAATGAATAATTATCTACCGGGACAAACAAATCCTTGAGCATGATACAAGGCCGAGATATAACATCAAAAAATCTCTCAACTACTATGTACAATGCAAGATTTATGGTCAACTTGCAACTTGACGTACATCTCCATAAAGCTATCCATTTAAGCCTTGTTTGCTGTAATGTAGATAGGATGGAAAACGAAGAAGGTCTTATTGTTCAAGATCGCGAGACGTATCTTAATCAGTGTGTCCCATGTCCTTGCTCTCAATGCAAGTTGGCAATTAGAAGAAAACGCCGATTGTCTATAGAACACGTACGACGATTTGGCGAGTTTCAATTTGAGATCATTGATCAGGCGATTGCGGATTTTCAGCAAACGGTAATTTGAAGTTAATATTAATCATGCATTGTACTCGCAAGCTAATTGAGAACCATACACAATAAGATTGGGTCTTGTTGGCAAATTTTCTATCCAGGGGGGTGATGTCTCGACCCAAGGGGGAGTGCACCCTTTGCGGCCAATTAGAAGAGTTCGTGGACGTGTGATGGATGGATTGCAGGAGCCAATCCACCACTCGCAAGGCCCATCTATACCGTCAATGCTAGAGGAGACAGACAACCTTTCCGACCTACCTACAATCTTGGAGCCTGAGATGGAGGCAATGATCGATGCATTGATTCCCATGGATGTTGAGACATCTGACCCGCTTAGAGATGAAGCATCCATACCATTATATGATGGGTGTCGAGTATCTCGTTTGAAGACATTGCTTGCACTCTTAAGTGTGCAAGCAAAATACGGTTGGAGCGATATGAGTGTGACTGAGTTATTCAGGTACCTTGCACATAGGCTTCATTGATTTTTATTTTTTACAATATTATTGCAAATATTTGTGCTTTTTCAAGGTGTTTTATGATTTTTTTCAGGTTATTGAAATATCATATATTACCACCTGCAAATACCATGCCTGAGTCTCGTGATGATGCACGACATGTTTTACGGAAGCTTGGTATGGACTACAATAACATCCATGCATGTATCAACGACTGCATACTGTTTCGAGATGAATACGAGACTATGGAGACCTGTCCAAAGTGTGGTGCTCAAAGGTATCGATAGGACTTGCAAGGGCAAACCATCCCTCAAAAACTTCTCAGGCACTTTCCGCTCATCCCCCGCATGAACCACATGTTTCGCATGGCAAGCTTGACAACGTGCCATGTGCAGAATAGGTCCACGGATGGAGTTCAACGAATATCAGTGGATTCGCGCGCATGGAGCCACATTGACTCTACCTTCCCAGGCTTTGCGCGAGAGCCAAGGAATCTTCGACTCGGTCTCGCCATGGATGGTGTGAACCCATTCAGTCTGCGCTCAACTTCTTACAGTGTGTGGCCTATAGTGCTTGTCAACTACAACATCCCTCCATGGCTTTCTACGAAGAAATGACATCTCATCCTTAGCTTGCTTGTCCCGAGCCGCTACAAAGTAAAAAAATATGGACGTGTATCTTTGTCCATTAGTCGATGAGCTTAAGATTTTGTGGGAGGAGGGGGTCACTATGCAAGATATGAGCAGGCGCGATGGTCGGCGGTCAGCCAACATTCGAGCCATTCTCATGTGGACGATGCATGACTTTCCAGGATTGGGAGAGTGCTCAGGTGAGCAGACCTCCGTTCTCGCTGGTAATATCTATATTTTATTTCATTCAATCAAGTATTCACTAGGTCATGGCTCACCTTATAGGTCTGGTTACCTCAGGTTATCATGCATGTCCATTGTGTGGGCCATAGTTAAACTCCTAAAGGTCACGAACCATGAAGAAGATGGTAAGAAAGACCAAAGAAAATTGGTGATAAGAATTAGATGTGATTTTTGTGAGAAATTTTATGGTAGAGTATAATCATCTCTAATAACTAAGAAACAAATAGAAGAGGAGAGAACGATGATCCAAATGAATGTAGATGAAAAACAAACTTGAGTTTGGTGAAAAAATGTGATAATAGAATACTTAACTGTTCAAAAAGAAAGAATGATGATCGAAAAAGTGACCCTTGATATGAATTAACATCCTTAGGTGTTTAATGGACAACCTCTTAAATGAATAATATATATCTCATTAATCATGTCTGAACGGCTAAATTTGGAGGGCTCATTCTTTTAAAACTTTAGCTAATTAGTAACTTAATCATTTTCTTACAAGTGCCATTTTAAGGATATCAAAGACACGTCGCTTTCTTGCCGGAGGATCATGAACTCAGGGAAGGTTTTCTTGGACGACCTCCAACACGTATGAACGCTGCAAGCTGATACGAGTTGAAAATGGTAAACCCCGAATCACATCCAAATGGAATGCGACGGTTCTCAGTTTTCTACGAGTTGCCATATTGGACCCACTTACAGGTCAACCACTTATTGTATCCCATGCATATTTTCAAGAATGTGGGCAGCTTGCTATGGGACCACATCACAGGAAAGAGAGACACTATAGGGTCACGAATGGATTTGAAGGAGGTAGGTAAGATGGAGGTGCTTTGGCCGCAATCGAGTGCTGAAGGGGGAGTGCAGCTTCCTCGTGCTCCTTGGGTTTTGTCCACCAAAGAAGAGCGCATTGTAAAGCAAGTAATCAAGTCTATCTACACTCCGACGGGTATGATGCGTTCTCTCAGGTCCGCATTTTCTAAAGATGACCAATTATCGGGGCTAAAATCCCATGATTGGCATAAGATATGGCAGGTTTGTGAACAGAATGGATTGTAATTAGTGTGGGCATTTTGCAATTTGAAAAGTGGCCATTATTCATAATGCTTTCTCATTTGTGGCAGTTTGTCCTACCGATCGCGATCGCAGGATGCTTACTCCAAAAATTCGCGGGGCCATTTACAAGTTGTCAACTTTGGTGCAATGGATCTCATAGAAAGAGATTAAGACGTCCTCTATTGAATCCGCGAGGCGGGGAGCAGTGGAGACGGTCTGTCTCTTTGAGAAATACCCGCCCACTAGCATACTCACGATACAAGTTCACCTTCTTGTGCATCTTGTGGACGAAGTGGAGATTGCTGGACCTGTCCATACGCGATGGATGTTCTTTCTGGAGCGCTTCATGAAAACCCTGAAAGGCTTTGTGTGACAACGAGCTCGTCCAGAAGGTAGCATGGCGGAAGGTTGGTTGGTGTCAGAGGCGTTAGTGCATATCTCACAATGGCTACCAACGGTGGAACTAGACAATGAAATGCTATGGACGCTGAAGGACGATGATAGACTGACTGGAGATGTGGTGGTTGGAAATGGGGTAGAAAAAAGAATGGATGCCTCAATGGAAGAGAAGGTGAATCGCTTTTGTATGTTGCACCATGCCTCCATGGAGACGTAGCTCGCCAAGTACCAGATTACAAGGCAAGATCGAGAGGAAGCGCGAGCTGAATTCCGACACAGTACGCGTCATCGACTGATTCGATATCCCGAAGGCATGGAGGAGATGTTGCGATTTATGTCAACACGATGGTTGCATGGAGCCTTGACCGCAGCATCCAGCGAAAGGACAGAGGTCTCAATGGAGGAGTGGGAGTTCTCGAGGGGATGTAGTCCAAAGGTGATGAGGGGTTTAGAATATGTCGTATCTACATTTTATATGCGACATCTAATTTGAGTGTTTCAATGTATAATACAAAATATATAGTGCAGCGTGGTCGCGCAGATGGCATTTTCACGTGGAGTGTATTGACAAAATGTGCTCCACAATGGACTGTGGTGTCATGGCAAGGTTTGAGCAAGAGAGCCGGCGACGAGCAATGGATCCGAACACGGTTGTGGATGAGATGGAGTATTTTGGAAACTTGCAAAGTATTATTACGGTGGATTACCGTAGCTTCTCCATGATACTATTCGATGTGCAGTGGTTCAAAGTGGTACTTGGAGGAGCTGGAGCAACAGTTCGACAAGGTCCAACTGGATTTCTCGAAATAGATTCCGAAAAAAAATGGACGGATTTGCGCGACACCTTTGTGTTGCTGGCCCATTGTGAACAAGTGCATAGAGTCATTTGCTTGCTAATTGTAATACGACATGGTTTATGTCACAATGGTTTGAACTCGCTTTGTACGTGTTTGTGAACAGGTAATCTTCTATCCAAACCCTCGACAACCTCGATGGTGATATGTTATACCTTCAACTCCTCGAAGTGCGAGAGTATATGATCAAAGCGATGTTCCGAGCATAGATGAAGATAATATGCAAATAGAGGGGTCAATATTACAAGGGGTGGAGGCCACCGCAAGCTTGGAGCCAGCATCGGCTAACAATGATGGAAATACAGTAGTCCAAGAATTTTTTGAGAACAAGGCAGACTCGTTCTTTTGTGGTGACATGTCTATCGACCTTCCAGTGTATGCAGAGTTGTGTCACGAGATTAACATGGGACCATAGAATACTTCATTCTTGGAGAATTGTATTACTCAATTCGTTGTTTAGATCTTCCATAAAGGTACATAAGATATGCATTTTAAGAGGGGTTTTTCAAAAATGATTTATATTACTGTGCTTTGTATAGTTTAAATTGATTATTCTAACACCATGTTTTATCTGTGCAGGTGACATTTTCAGGATGAGTCGAGGGATGAGCGATGAGGAGTTTCAGGACATGATGGCACGCATGTCTCTAGACCAGCTCACGAGATTTAGAGAGATGGCAGACCAGGAGCTGTCTTGTTCTTCGTCAGGGCACTCTACTAGATCTGCTTCAGCACGATCAGATGCTTCAGCTTCGAGCAGACGATATCGACGCTCACGACTTGGGCCAGAGGGAGGGACTGCATCGGGATCAGGGGGTGCTGCTGTGGAGACACGGATGTGGTGTCTCCGTCTCGTCGTTCAGTTGGAGCTGCGTCACCTCCAGGATTTGTCACACCTGTGGGGACGTTTACTCCAGTTACTCTGGCTTTTGCGCAGCGATTAGCAGGGTGGCACCCCTTTTGGTGGCACCCCCTTTGGTGGCACCCCTTTGAGTGCCACTCCGAGAGAGGTTACCCCCGTCGGTACACCGGATGTACAGGGGTCTCCTAGATATGTCCAGGAGCGTGGACGGAGATGGGAGAGGACCCATCTTAGGCAGACTTCTAGGGGTTATGGATACCTGGTTGATAGTAGGTCATGAGCCATCATCATGAATGATGACGGGAGGAGGGTGATGGCTCGCATGAGAGAATTGTGCCAACAAGTTTTTTGGCACAACGTCTTGGATCATTGGAAGAACATACCGGAGGGGAGCAAGGACTACATAGTAGCATCCTTGCACGAGGAGTTTCCGATGCCAGCCGCAGTAGATAGATTCTCTACGGGTTGGATGATGGATTGCATGTGTGCATACATGTCACATAGACGATCCGACGCACGCAAGGCAATCAAGAGTGGGGCTGCAAAGCCTGAGTGGTTAGATGCAGACGACTGGCGCCGACTGAGGGAGGAGGCTACAGATTTGCCAGGACGTTGGAGTCAGCACAGCGGGAGGCGGCGAGAGCACGACTCGAGGCCGGAGTGGTCCATCATCTTGGGAGTGGCGGCCACATGACATATTTGGAGGACTTTGTAAGTTTCTCTTTTGTTTTGCTTGTTTGTTTTTTTGAAATATTCTTTGTACTAACAATCATGTTTCTAACAGTTAGCATTTTGTTTTCTTTGCAGCACTCCATTACAAATCGCGATCTGCAAGGCCTTGAGACTCGATATGTAGAGAGGCACGGTCTCAATGCATTGATCGACCGACTGTATAGACGCGGCGGCCCTGTAAGTCACTCATCTTTCTTGTCCGTAGTTACCATGAGATATTTGAATGCATTATTGTATGGTGGATTGATATGTTGTTTCTTTTTCTGCAGAATCCGTCGATGCTCCTTTGCGGCGGGACGAGCTTTCGAGGGACAAGGATTTATAGCTCGCCCTTGGATCCTTGGAGCTCACACACCTTTAGTTTTTAGTCACCTGATCTATGTAGACATTTTCTATGTATTAGTGATATCATTTCATGATTGTACCAATCGCATTTTATGCGATCATGTATTTATTTCATGTATGAGTTTTATGATTTCAGTATACATTTCTTTTTGTTTGCAAGCGCTTGGTACCGCGTCGCTATTGGCCTCGCTATGTGCATCACAAATTTACTGGTTGCGTCGCTATTTGCGTCGCTATATGCGTCGCAAATGCGACCCATATAGCGATGCATATAGCGACGCCAATAGCGACGTTTCTATGGCGTCGTCAATAAGGACGCTTTTTGCGACGACGGGGGTAAATTTTGTTGTTTGTATTTTCGTCGCTTTAAACGTCGGTATAAGGTCTATATCTTGTACTGTCAACTATATCAAGTATGATATATTATTTTTTTATCAAACATTATATTATTTACTACATTTTGTCCTTGCATTGATGTTCTCAAAGAGCATGCCAATTTGCTATTTAAGTATAGATGTTTCTAAATCATCTTATAGATTGATACCATAAATATTATGTGGCTACACCTAGGGCATATGTGATTAACTCGAGCTTCATTATGAACAAATCCCATATGATTAAGGTATCACAAGATAATAAACATGGCATTTTCACATGGTCATAAAACTTTAAAATTAATTTGTAGCATGGTGATATTTTTGCCAAGTTGAGCAAGTTGTTGATAACGTCATTTTTCCAAAATTTTCTCATGACTTTGTTTAGGAAGATTACATTGTAGATTGAATGTTTAATGCAATATTGGGAAACTTGGATAATAATTTTGACATAATGGAATTTCTTTCACAAGAAACTTAAGTGTTAGAGGGTGAGGCATCCCCAATAGCTTCCCCCTTGGAATATCAAAAAAAGGCAATGCCAAAGCATTTCCATTACTATCAACCTAATAGTCAAGGAGGAAGAGAACTAACTAAAATAATTCACAAAGAGATGGCTCTCAATTCCATCAAGTTTCAAAGTAGGGAGAGAAGAGAGATTTTAAACAAGAAAAAGAGGAAAGAAGGTGGAGAGCTCACTTGTAGTGGACACACACAAATGAGAAGTTACATTCACCTCATTAGCCCTTTCAAACAATACCTACATCTATAGTGCTAGTTTCTTCTCAATCTCACCCTTCTTAACCTTTGATGTGGTGTCTTTATAGAACTTGAGATTCATCTAAGGCTTCCATACCTCATTCATATACACAATGGAATCAACATCTATGAAATTTATTAGGTCAACTAATTTATTAAATATGCTATGTTGTCATTGTGATGATATTTGACCAACTTGTCTATGATGTAAAATGCATTGGATGTTAACTAGGGTTAATAATTTCTCCAAACCTTGCATTAGATTTTCCTCTAAGACAAGACATCTATAATAGAGGCCCAATAGATTACAACATGCATTAGATACAAGGTTTGAAAGTATTTCCAAGGAAACGACTAGATACTCCTCATACTCTCACTAGTTCATAGCTTTGAGGATAACTAGGATGTAATTGGGGTAATGTAGAGTTTCATATGTATATTTGGATTAGTTATTTTAATTAGTCACAATTCAATTCAATAGCCAAATGCTATCTATAATATTGGCTTAATCCTCATAGCACCTTAAAGCTTGTGTCTAGGCAATTGAAAAGTACTCAAAAGATTGAGCAAGGCATGTAGCATAGAATATAAAGCATCATCCATTTTGGAAAGAATTAGTACATGTGTTGGTCCATGCTGATCTTAAGAGCACTCAACATCATGATTGAGATAGGGGGATATGTGGAGCACCTAAACTTGGCAATAGAAAAAGTCCACCATTTTATATGTGACAATGAGAAACAAAAGCAAATCATGGGCACTAAGAGAGAAAAGGAGAGAGAGTCAAAGCAAGATAGAGAAAGAAAAAACAAAACATATATGATTTTCAGACTAAATTCAGTGTGCTATAGTCAGTTTCCCTACATGCTCCTAGATTGCATTGGTGAGGATGCCATATTGTGGTAGGGAATGAAAGAGAATGCAAGCTAGATAAGAGCACAACGAAGGTAACAAACTAGCATAAGTGATTGATAAATATGGTAGTAGCCTATAAATAGGAAAGTCCTCCAAATTTGGTCAACCTATTACCCAAAATGGCCAACTCATAGATGTCCAACCTATTGCTTCTAAAGCTGAAAAAATGGGTTGCTTGGCTACCATATCATGCAACGGCAAGTACACCTTGAAATCTAGATAAAAATGATCATAGAGACACTGAAAAAGCATGCTAAAATTTCACATAACAAATGCTTACATGATAAAAATGCAATAGCTTATTCGACTCTTTGTTAGTCTTTGATAGAGCCCACAACTAGTAGATGACAATAAACACGTTGAATGTTAGCATCCCCTCTTAGATCCTCGAAGTGGCTACAAAAAGTATGCCCTACCTAAGCTCGGGGGGGGGGGGGGGGGGATCACTCATGAATATATATGTGTATAATGTGGGTTCAAAATAAGGGATTTTAAAATACTAATTTCATACATTTTTTACATACTAAAGGGTATCATATAAAGGGATTATTTACAGATTGAATAGAAAAGGATTATGTTTTATTCATGAAAAAATCACAAATAAGGGTATTTATGAATAGGCATTGAATGCAATTGAGGATATATGTATAGTGAACCCTCCAAGTATCTAAGGGAATCAATATTTGGCCTCCATTGATGAAAGACTCTCTAGAATGCTTCATACTACTTCAAGAGATTGCACTAGATCCAAGAGAAAAAGCATATTCAATAGCACATATTTAGGTGTTGATATTGCTAGTCCAATTTGAATCACTCCATACAATAAGTGTGGGACTCTCTCAATACAAAAGCACGTAGGAAGGGGTTTTTGAATGTATCATGACATGCATAGAGTGGCTCAAAAATGAGGATAAAGGGGAGTCTTCATGAATGAAAGCAATAAGCCTACCACAGAAGAGATGGTGAGGAATGCATGGATGAGCCATATGAGGGACCCAACCAAGCTCTAATAGTGGGGTAGCATCCATTAATGAAGTATCACTTGCAAAAGATAAATTGGACTCAGGGCCCATGGGGCATGAGATAAAGAGATGCCGATCATTTGACAGCAACTCAAAGATGTTCCAATTCAAGAAATGAAAATTCCCTGAGGTAATTGGTAATCCTAAAGACTAAGGAAGAAGTGAAGAAGGACAATATCTATCATATCAAACTCTTCACATCACAAGTTCTCCAACTCCTATCTATGGCTATCTATAAGGATTAGATCATCCACATCGAGTACACATTGTTGACCCTTCAATCAAAAGCAAATGTTTTTCTTGGCACTAGTGACAAACATGATCCTTCTTTCTTGGCACAATAAAACATAATGACTACTCCACAAAAACCTCCTCTTATAGGATGACCTTGAAATGCCATTGAGAAAAGTGGACTTGACATCCATTTGATACATGGGTTAATGATGGTGCTCTAATACATGGGTTAACGAGAGGATGGTTTGTAATTGCTAGAATGATCTAAATGGTAGACATTCAAGTAGTTGGAGCAAAAGTTTCCACATAGTCCAAGCTAGGCTTTTGAGTGAATACCTTGGCAATAAGCCTTGCTTTTTGCTTGTCCAAGATCCCATCCACCAAATACTTTTCTTGTAGGCCCAATTCACACTAATAACTTCCACATCGGAGGACACATAAATAAATTCCACATGTCATTTCCCTTGATAGATTTGATCTTCTCCTAACATAGAACGACACCACCTATCATGGATAGGAACCTCCTAAAGTTTGGTAGGCTCATGATCATTCAAAATCTTGGTCATAAGGGCATCGTCTAGGTAAAGTGAACACCCGATTTATGACTCATCCTAGCTAATTTCAAAGGACCCTCTAGTACCTTTGGAAAAGAAGTAGGTTACATTTAGGTTGATTCTATAATATGCTCTCAAACATACATTGTATCTCCATGTGCTTTGTATGGGCATGAAACATTGAGTTCTTTATAAGAGCTACAACACTCTTGTTGTTGACCCAAATATAGTAGGCCCTACTTGAGGGAATCCAATCTCTTTAAGGATGAGATGAAGCCACATTAAGTTGTAGACCATAGACCTTGATATTCAACCTCCATTGATGGAAGAGAAACTATAGAATGCTTCTTAATGCTCCATGACATTGCACCAAATCCAAGAGAAAAACCATATTCACCATTAGATAATTAGGTGTTGATGTTGCTAGCCCAATCTGAATCACTCCATCCAATGAGTATGTTCCTCTCTTGATACAAATGCCTATAGAAAGGGGTTTCTCTAAGTATTACAATATGTCTCTTTTGGTCATTCTACATTGAAGATTACTTGTGATAGTCTTGTTTTTGCTAGAGGTGCCAAGATTAGTAGCCTATATTCCTTACTTATATTTGGCTGCATTGATCATATTTTAGTTGTGACGGATCTTTCTCATGTATCTATTTCACATTATTGTCTTGGGTATACGTTCCTTTTTATAGGAATGAAAATACTCACTTATTTGTAGTATTTACCATCTATTGACTACTCATGTTTTGACTGTTATGATCATTGTTTATATGGTAGATAGACTCGTATCTTGCACAAAAAGTCTAGTTCTATGTACATGGGTGAGTTGTTGGCTCTTGTGTGTTCAGATATTTGTGGTCCCATGCCCTTCATGGTGCTAAGTACTTTGTGACATTTATTGATAACTACTTGCATAAAGTTTGGGCCTATTCAATTATGTAGAGGTCAAAGGTGTTGGCAGCTTCTTAGCATTTTCTTGCTATGGTTGAGAACTAGTTTTGATCCCTCTATGCATTATATCATGGTGATAGATGTTGATGAGCCTCTCACTTATGAGGAGGTTACGCGTAGAGGTGATAGTCACTCTTAGGAGAGTGCCATACAATTTGAGTATAATTCATTGTAGAAAAACCGTATATGGGATTTGCTTTCTTTACGTGATGGGAAACATGTATTGCCATGTAGTTGAGTGTAAAGCTTGAAGAGTATCATGGTTACCCTAAGCCAACATATAAGGCCGCTTTGGTTTCTAAGTATTTTAAGGAGTTGATTTTGATGAGATATTATCTTGTTTGGTCAAGATGACTATCCTATGCTTGGTATTGGCCTTTGTTGTGCACAAGGATATGGACTTGTACTAGATGGATGTGAAAATAGCTTTTCTTCATGGAGACTTACATGAGGATATTTATATGCAGCATCCTAAGGGCTTTGAAGAAAAGGGCAAGGAACATCTACTGTGCAAGTTGAGAAAGAGTCTTTATTGACTTAAGCAAGCATCTAAGGAATGATATCATAAGTCTGATACCTTTATGCATTCCCAAGGTTACTCGCATAGTGATATGGATCCATGTATTTGCATATAGAAGGCCTATGATGGTAGTCTTATCATTTTGGTGCTACAAATTGATGATATGATGATTGTTGGGAGTGCTCTTGATGAGTTGGATGCTTTGAAGACTTAGCTCAAGAAGAGCTTTGAGCTAACGGACATGGATTATGCCTCTCACATACTTGGCACACACATTATACACAATCACTCTAAAGGGCTCCTCTACCTATCATAGAAGGAGTACATTCATAGAGTCCTTGAGTGCGATTCTATATGTAGGGTGGTAAGCCTACTGGCTACCCATTATCTTCTCATGTGAAGGTCAATCAAGTAGATTGTCCCCAATCAGATGATGAGAGGGTTGAGATGGCTAAAATCTCATATGCATATGTGGTGGGTAGCTTAATGTATACCATGATAGCCACTAGACATGACGTTACATTTGCAGTGGGAGTTGTGGCTCATTATATGGTGAACCTAGCAGGCAACATTGGGACTCTATGAAGGGTATCATGGGATACCTTAAGGGCAATGCTAATTTGTACATTTGTTATGGTGGCTAGGATACTGGAGTCATGGGCTACATGGACCTTGACTATGCAAGACATTCATGCATTATGAAATCTACTTGTGGCTATGTCTTCACTTTTGCTAGAGGTGTTGTTTGTTGGATGCTAGGATGCATAAATACATAGCATTGTCTATTACCAAGGCTGAATACACTATAGTCACTTAGGCTTGGAAGGAAGCCTTATGGTTAGGCCATGTGGTTGCCAACCTTGGTATGACTATGACTTCTACATTGCATTCAAACTCTACGAGTGCCCAGTACATAAAGCCTGTCAAGTTCTTGATTAATGAGAATCCTGCATATTTACTCACCAAAACTCAACATTATGCCTTAAGAGGATTATGGATGTAGGATGAGATGATATCTATTCCTCATCATATTGTACTTATATGTGCACATTGTACTTTTACATATTTCTTGTTTTCTCCATACTTAGGCATATTCGGCTTTAATGGGATGTTGTTGAGGGTTAAAGGTCGCCTGTGCCTAGTAGCCTACATTTATTTGTACTTATTGCCCACACATATGTACATTGCAAGTGGTGGGTGCTCATAATTGTCACTTTATTATTAATTCTTTACGTGATAATAGAAAAAGGGAAGGTAGGTCACACATTGTGACTATTGGAGCTTCCACATACTGTCTTGCTCTCTCTTGCTTAAACCTCCATAGCTCTTGCTTCTTTCTTGCTTTTGCCTCTGCTTCCACTCTTGCTTCACCTTTCACATAAGCCATTTTATATGGTGCTTCTGTAGTGGATTTAACTATCTAAGCATGTATTGACTTTGTGTGTTTTAAGGACTACCGAATTCAACTTGCACAGCTTCCCTCGTACACTTTCAATGTTTGACATTGTCATTTAAAATAAGAGAGAATACATTTAAGAGAAGAGAAGGTAAATTTAACTCTACTACTGACATTTTTGATCTTCTTGATCAATCTTGTTAGGCAATACATGCTTAAGAATGGGACATTGGATACACTCCTATCGCTTCAGGATCTTCGATCACACAGCACGATAGCTATCTCTCACCTAGCCTCTCGCATGTTATGAATGCTATGATCCATTTGTAGTAAGCATGCATGGCCTTTCTTTAAGCACAAAAGACACACATTGTAAGCTCCATGATCCACGATGTATGCCCTTGGTTCTCAAACCCCCCTCACACTTTCACTCCCTTGCTCTCAATCTCACACTCTCCCTCAATCACTCTCTCTCTTGATCGCAAAAGCAAGAAGGTAAGAACTCTCACTCACTCTCTCTCCCAATGGCAAAAGCAAGAAGGCAAGAACAAAAAGGTTGCAAACATATAAATAGCCCCTCTTTTGGGCCTTGTGATAGGTCATTTCTCTTATATGCACTTGGATTAGTTAAAGTACAAATAAGTTGCATATACTTGGCCTTTGGTGTCTTTTAATCATGAGTATAACTTGCATGGGAGGGAGCATTGCTTTCATCATAGCATTTTGTACTATGATAATTTGTTTGCAAAAAATTGTAAACCTTTAGGGTCTTCTTCTTTGCTTCATGTCTTCTACTTTCATGTGGTTAACATTTGTTCCTCTCCTAGATGAGTGCTAGTCCCATGACACTCATGCTAGAAGTAGTGGAGTGGGCGGCAAGAGTTGTTGGGATGAGGAGGACTTGGGAAAGTAGGGATATGAGTAGGTGTTGTGGAACTGTATGAGTTGCCAGGGCAAAGAGTAGATTGGTGGTTGTCATTAATGGATGAAGTTAGGGTACTTGTAGGCCACCATGATGGGTTCTTCTTGGATCTAATATACATGTCATATTATTGTGCTCTCATTAAGGGGTGTGTCTACCTATCCAGTGTAGAAATGTGCCCATGTTGTGGAACTGGGAGATGGATCGAGCTCAAAGTATACTTGGAACATTGTTTCACACTTGAGGACCCAATTGGTGAAAGGGTGTGGTGTGGTGTGGTTCTCTCCTTAGGGTGATAGGTCACCCAAGCAAGCCTGGAATGTCCCCCCTATTAGCAGTTTGGATAGCTCATGTGTGAGTCATGCTAGGCATGACTAGGTTATTTAGGCAATTATTATGGTTATTATGATGCTTATTTGGAGCATTTTGTGTTGGTTGACCTGCCCCGAATTTTTCCATTATTTTCTTCTTTATATATTTGGCTCCCTCCTCATTTAGTTACATCACTACTTACAGGTTTTGTGGAGAGAGGGAGCTGGTGCTAGTGCTTAGGAGCTAGAGATTCACTATTGTACATGTCATTCTCATGTTTGGTATATGGATTCCATTTCTCCAGCATATATTTGAGTTCTCTTCTTTTGCAGCATTCTTCTGTTTTCTTTCTCTTTTGTCTTGTGTTTAGTAATTTATTTCAACACTTGATTATGCTTCCATTGCTACACTACTTTTAATATGGCATCAGATTGCAGGATCTAGGTTTGCTGAGATTTTTCTATTGATTACAAGTTTTTCTTTCCCCTACTAAATCAGATGACCTGCTAGTGGTGGTTTTCAACATGTATATACTCAAATGCCTAGGTTTTCAAACCAGCAACCTACATTTTCAACTTGCACCTAGCTTCTAGCATGCAACCTTCAATTTGTTGCATTAACATTGGGGGTAAAGGTGTCCGTGCCTAGCCGCTTATATATTAGTTACACATACAGTACCCACACACTTGTATAGTGTAGATGGTGGGTGCCCATCACTATCACTTCATTCTTTATTCTTTCAGTGACATTTGAATAAGGGAAGGCTAGTCACACATTGTGACTATTGGAGTTCCCACATCTTATGTTTCTTACTCTTGCTCTCTTGCTCCTTCCACCATAGCTCTTGCTTTTGCTCATGGGCTTCCACTCAAGGCTCACTCCCTTCAATTACTATCGAAGTTGAGATTGAGAAGCTCTTCCCCTTCAGTTTGTTTTAGCCCATGAATACCTACAATAGTTCATTTTAGGGTAGCCATGGATCCTTCACTCCAAGATATGCATTGCGCTCCACTGACTTCTTCCCATCACTTGAGGCTTATTTCAAGGCTTCCTTAAGACCTATTGGAGCTTCCCTTGTGCCTCATTTTGCCCAACAACAACAATAGACAACATCAACAAGTCAATGTGATTTGCATCTATTTATAGGCCCCCATTCTTGATTAGTTTAATCATCCTCTCTAGCTTCTGTGTGGCACTTTGCACTCTTGGACACTTAGCTAGATTTCTTCTTTATAACTAATATCAATATCTATTTCATGGGAGTTTTGATGGGATGTAGGTATGGAGCTTTTATGGATAGATACACGTACACTCGAGCTTGACAGTGATAGTTTAGATCCCATTCATACGAGTCCTTATAGAATTCCACATTTCCAATACACATGATCGATTTTTATGCACTGATGGGGAGGCATGTTGTGGGTCCTCATATCATCCTCATCTATCATTATCTTTTCTTTACAATTTCACCCGTCTTTTAGATGTATACCATGTGAGCATCAACTCTATATGCATACACAAATGTTATGTTGGTAGTGTAGGACTTATTATAGACATTATGGTACAGATGCCATGCAATGTGGTATCAAGTATCCCTGTCATCAACACCGTGATTATGATAGTGTATTTTCACCCTTGTGCATGGTGCTTCCCACCTTTAGATTGATAGAGAGCAACAATATTTTGCTAAATATGATAATGTTGTGTATCAATTGACTCCAACATATTTAGATCTCAAGTTGGAGATGAAGTGCTTGTAGTTCTCAAGCTTTTGTAGTGGAATCAATGAAAAGGAGTGAATGTCAAACATACTTTATGATTCTGATTATATTTTTTGGAATTGTAATTCTCTTCCTTAGAGATGGATTCTTTCATTCATGAAGCTCTTCTTCTGTCCTTATACATGATTATCATGCCGCTTTTTCCACCCTCTTTATCCCACCATCTAGAATAAATCTAGGGTTTGCAAAACAAGTGCAATATGTATAAGGTTTTCACCAATAGTTCAGTTTGATTTGGTCATCAATTGTAGTTGATTACAATAAGTTGTGGCCATTAGTCATGGTTAGTCTTTTATGTTAGCATTAGTAGTAATGTCTGGCAAGAAGATTTGTTCATGCTACCTTTGGTCATGGTTCTCTTTCGTCAACTCATAATCAATCTAGGCTTAAATAATCAAAAAGTAGCTAACAATCAAAACTCGTAGAAAGGGTAGAAGTAGTTGTGATCAACTTTTCTAGCTTGCTAGGTAGCATGGCATATTTGGAACCGGCAATATTTGCCATCAAGTATGTAGTTGTGGCCTGATCGGAGAGCAATCATGGTGTGATTTTTTTGAAAAAAAAAGGTAAGGTAGACTAGTTGTCGCCAAACTAGGTCTATGCAAATTGTGGTAAGCAAATGAGGTGCTCCAATACAAAAAGTAACCCTAGTTTTTAGGGCTTCTTGAATTAGCAACCATATTGGTCGCATATACAATTGTTGTCATGTTTGACTATCGAAAACCTAAAAGTTTGTGGTGAAAGTCAAAGAAAGAAAAGGTCAAAATCAAAGAACAAGCACTTATTAGTGGTGTTGGCTAGTCCTTGTGGCAATGCTACACTCTAACAACTGTAGCAAGCTAATTTTTGCCTCCAAAATGTGTGGGGAAACAATCCTACTGACCCTTGTAACCTTGATGATTTTGATCTCTAAGTGGCTATCGTGGTCATCTGTAGTGGCAATCACTACAATAGTGGTCAATACCATTCTTGTTAGGGGATCGAGTAAGATAGTTATATGTAATCTCCTTAAAGTATTCATGGCCATCTTGAAGTCTAATAAAGAACTCATGGTCACCTTATCTACTCTTAAATCTCCTCTTCTGAAGTAGATAAATAATGAAGCATGCACAACCTTAAATGGGAGCTACCTATTGAATCAGAATGCAACATATGAACTTACATAAGATTGAGGGGCTCAAATTTTTGGATTTTTTTGCATATTTATTGCAACAAAAAACTTGATTTATTCTAACTTTTTTCTACTTATCTTCTCCAAATTGGTTTCCTTCTTATTTGGCCTTCCTACCTAGCCATGCATTCATCATAAGAAAAGTGTATGAGTGGGAGATTGTTCCCTCACAATTCCATCCATCTTAAGCACCATAATGCCTTGTATTCTATCACATAGCTAGAATATGTTTGCCTTTAGTATGTCCCAATAATGATCACATAGTTGGTTCATACTCTAGCTCCAAATTTTCTATGTTCTCATCTCTCACTCCCTATGAAAGAGGGAGAGTAAAGAAACCCATGAGTTTATAGCAGACTCGCTTACCTACCTCTCTCACATATCATAGTCCAAAAAGTAGGAATGTTTTGTTGGTGGCCCCACAATCCAAGTGATGCTCTTCAAGACGTCACCTCACCTTGTTCCAACTATAAGTTGCTACTACTCTAAGCCAAGAGATGAAGATAGAAAGAAGAAGAAGAAGAAGAAGAGGATGGAGGAGAGCTTCTCCCTTGCTCTCTCACACTTTCCCCATCACACAATCCCTCACATTCAACCTCTTACTCTCTTAAGTTATGGAAGCAAGAGGAGAAGAAGAGATGGAAGCAAGGAATGAAGATGGAGCTCCACACTCACTAGTCCCTCACTCTACCTTCCACTCTCATGCTTACTTTCCTTCACTCTCAAGCTATGTGTAACGTACCCACCTTGATCTCTTGACGGATAATGTTTTAGTAGTCGCCCAAAGTTTACCTTCCAACCGCTTCCATCCGTACTCTAATCAGAATGATCAGGTTTTGTCAGGTTGGTTAACCCTAGGTCTACCCCGCAAGGGAAGCGCCCTATCGTTACCCACGAAGGACCAACCTGAAGGTTCCTAATTGATCTAATAGTCACCTATCAACAACTAACTCACATCCGGAGATGTCCTTTGAGAGGCTTCTTGTCTGGAAGGAGCAACTGCCATTACCTTGGTTCATAGAGTACAACGCTTTTTTCCAGTAGGGCAGACTAAGGGTTTATGAAATCCCTCACAATACTCTGGCGCACAACCACCATACCTTTCCCCTAAGATAATTTACAGTTTGGGCTTTGAGACCAAACCCTAGGTAAGTCAACGAATCGATCCTTCCTAGAGTTTAGCATCTGTTTGGGCCATACAGGGGACCAAGTAGTTCCTAAGTGCAAAAAGGGATTTACTAGCCAGAGCCCCCCTTGCACCCTATCCACCTCCTACTTAATACAATCCCTGCTGGGAGACCTCTTCGCCATCGGAGCTAGTCCATGCTTCCGCGGCAGTAAAAAAAACATCCCCTCTTGGTATAGGGGATTCAACACCTATCCTTGGGGGAGACATAGGGCTCCTCAATTCTTATCTATTCCAATATTTAATTCAATTAGGAACTAATCTAGAAAATTCACAAACAAGATTGATGACTTCAAGCAGTTATGACTTCAATCAATCATGCAACTTTCAAGTGATGCTTAATCTGGTAGCAATCGACACTTGAGTTTTACATAATGAAATCTTCCTCTTGGAATTTCATTAGGAGTATCTAGATTTTTGGAGTCTCTAACTTTCCAGTTATTGTAACCAAGTTTCTTAGCCTTAAGTCATTATTTCTCAAGAGATTTATCTTATTTCTTTTTGGATAGAACTATTTTAGAAAAACATGTGGTATCGCAGTTGGTAAAGGGTCATTATTCACGCCCGTGACTCCGTTTGTGACTCCTATGCTTGCAACTCCAACTGTTGCTTCCATGTTAGTAGGGTTATTTGCGATTTTTACTTCTGACTGCACTGCGCACCGCATGGCGGGCGTCACTCTAAGGCAGTGACCAAGGAATAGACCTTGGTATACTTGGCAATGGGCTACGAAGGCTTCGTTGGTGCCATTGGCTGCGCGCGAGAAGCTCCCACTAGCTTGTAGGAAAATCTTCCTGGGAGGTCACCCATCCCGACAATGTCGTCACCTAAGTGCACTTAACTGCCAAGTGACTATCCACTAGGCTAGTTTTTTTTGTTGTTATATACTACAAACATAGTTCTAATAAGCTAGTCTTGGGAGGTTTTCCCAAGTCTTTCTTCCATGAACTGGTATGTAATACCTTATCAACAATAACAATTATCTTCATAAGTAGAGCTAGATTATCTTCGTGTAACATAAATCAATTTTCTTTGGAATGTATATGCACATTGTTTATTAAAATAAACTAAGTAATGAAGACATTACACTATGGAGGATAGAAACTTATAGATAAGGAGATGAAGAAAATGGAGACTCAACTATGCACACATAAGAATGAGCTATCTATTCACTTTTACACATTCTATCTCTATACATTAGAGTTTTGTCTTAGGGTTTGGGCACCCTTTGTCATATTTCTCTCATGTGATCAATCCTCATTTTGATATTAAACTTTGGGCATTTTGAATGCTTTGTAAAATCAAAGAGTTACTTGTAACCCCCACATCCATTACGGGTCTTCTAGTTAAACCCTAGATAATATTACAATTTGCATGGCAACTCTCACTTTGAATTTACAAAAAGGTGATATTTTTACATCTCCAAGTAACAGATGGAAAAACCACAAATGTACCTTACATATACTTGTGTTTCCTAAAATAATATAATGAACTTAAAAATTACATGACTTTGCAAAAAATATTTTTAGTACCCTTGATTGAGGATTCAAGTTCACATCTCCAACTCTAGAGAGAGCTTCCGAAGGTTATACTATTTGGATTAAGTGCACAATAGTTGAAGATATTCTACAGACTTGTTTCAACTGCATGTGCTTTTGCTCTTTTCCTTTCTACTTCATCCTAGGATCCTACGATAATCATTTCAAAGAAAATTTTAAAAATTGAGGTAAATGGTCTATATTCATATTTTCCTACATACAAAGGTACATAGTTTTAGTAAGTAGGAAACCTCAACATATGCAAAAATATTAGTTATGGTGGATAGATAGCACATTAATCATACCTAATGATAAACTTTGCTCCAATGTCATTTTTGGAAGCAAGCTTTAAGGCACTTGTTTGGTGTGGGTTGTGGAAGATAACAAACCTAAATAGTGGAGAGCTGTTTATCTTCTTGAAGTTCCTAGTCATCTATGAGACTTTTTTGAATGCAAAAGCCTTCTCATCAATGGTGATAAACCCTAGCATGTTGATCACGTATGACATATCTAAAATAATAAGGGTAAAATAATGCAATTCTATAATTTTTTAAATTCATATATATTTCCATGAGAAGATTTGTAATGGATATCTTGTAAAAGACAAATACATCTCCATATAATCTAATCTCACTACATATTTCCCTTTGGGAGTCAATGGGGTATCTCTTTAATACTAGTTAATACTACTTTAATACTATTATAGTACTACATGATATTAATCTTTTTTGTGAGAAGTATATTAACATAGTTGCAAACCTTTTGGGTAATATGGCATCTTAAGAGAAACGTTTGGAATATTTTCAAAGATTCCCTTAAAAAGTAAGTAATTTCAATGTGAATGTTAAGTTTTATATGTTTTTGAGTCATGACTTTTCAAAACAAGATCCATAAATTCTAAAATTTTAATGAATTGAGATTTTTTGAATTCAAAAAAGAAGCTAATATTATGCACATTTTATGTGTTACGCTCTGAAATAATTGTCCATTGTAGACCTATTGTCCTCATTTTTTATACATTTATGCATAGCAATGTGAAATTCATCTCCTTGATTTTGTAATGTAGGTCCATTTTAAACAATCACTACAAGGATTTGAGCTGGTAGCGACGGCAGGTAGCGGCGTCGCTAAGGCGTCACGGAAAGCGGAAGGTAACACGTAACGGGCAAGGTAACATGACACGGAAATGAGGTAACGCAATATGTATATTATGAAGTGCAACGGAGGCACGAGAATAATTACAAGAAGCCAAAAAGGCTCGAGGGACAAGAAATCACAGATAGAGGGTGGACGCTATCAACGTGCATACTACTACGCCATCATGTGGGTGAGGGAGGAGTACTACCCTCATACACACCTCTCCCAAGTTTGTGGTGATAGGTTAGGTCTAGCGGGAAGACACTGGCTGTCTTGATAGTGAGAAATGTTTAAACCCTCGAAGTTTTGAGTCTCATCACACCGCTCTTGGTGTAAGTGCCTCCATTTGCACTGCAAAAGCCAGTAAGTGTAGGAACTCATCATTTGAGGGGGGGTGTTGAGAAATGACAAATGATGTATGCTCCAGGAAGAGCTATCCTGAATCCCATATGCACAGTGAGGAGAGTGGAACAACTCAACTTCTATAAAGCATTGTACTTGACTATCACTTTCATAATGATGAATACAATATCATGATGCTTGGTACTTTCACGTAGTATCTTTGTCATTGTTAGTGTCTTACACAAGATTGTGTTTATGAGTCCAAGCTAATCTATATTGGAACCTAATTCACTTGTGTAGTAGTTGGTCTTTCTTTGTCTATGTCAACATGATTCTTGTCTTCATCTTCCATCCTCCATAGCTCCTACCATGCTCTAGATCCGCACTTTAAACATCGTTTAGCTTCTCAATTATGGAATTTCCAATGTTCTCTACCATTATCACAAAATTGATAGAAAATAATAAGCAAGTCTTATACAACCTTTCACAACAAGTGCATAATAATATAGCTAGTAACTTTTTTTTATGACAGCTCAATAGTACATGCAATATGTAATATGCTTATAGATAAAACTTGTGTTTGCTTCCTAGAAAACACCTCAAGACTTACAAGTTCAAAATCTATAACCTATGTACCCACTTTCGATTAACACAACCAAAATTGCATTACATCCTGAAATTGTTGTCTACAATCTTATTGCTCTAAAACATGGCCCGATATGGCCTCAGATGGATAAAAAATTAGTGGCATGTCCTAAAGGGCCTATTTGCAGAATATACAGTGCTTTGTTCACACAACAAATCTCATAACAATCTAAGATTTTTGCTTTGTCCAGCTTTCATGCCTCCACAGGCACTATCCAAGAGAAAGAGTGAAAGAATGGGAGAGCTTCTTACATGTTACTTCCTTGCTCAAATCTATCACCATAACATAATCCATAAAGGGCTAAAACCACACAGCCTGTCATTTATCTCTAGTAGACCACCTCAAAGCTGGATGTGGAGCCTGTATATCCTGTGGGGCATTAGGGACTTGGGTCACTGCGACGTCAGCTATACTACTCTATTATACAGGCTATCTAACTGGCTATACAGTAATAGGAGGCTCCTCCTAAAATATCACCATGCATACTTCAACGATATGCTCAGGCTACTTATGCATTTTTTCCTTATGGAAAACAACATCATGGCTATGAATAACCTTTCGAGCTTGCGGATCCCATATGTGATAGCCCATCTCACGTGCATCCCTATAACCAAGAAAGATACATTTCCTAGACTTAGAATCTAGCTTATTGTGCTTGTCCTTGGGTACATGGCGAAAAGCCTCACAACCAAAGATATGCAAATGAGCATATGAGGGAGATTTTTCAAACCATATCTCCTCCATAACCTGATAGTTAGGAGCAGTACATGGGGGTTGATTTATCAAGTGTGTGGTACTAGTAACTGCCTCAACCCAAAAAAGCTATGGTAAGCTTGTCTGGCTAAGCATAACGTGAACTCGCTTCTAAATGGTCCTATTCATGTGCTTAGTCATACCATTCTAGGGTGGGTTGTATAGGGCAGTCAACTGATACTTAATACCCCTCTCATCACAAAATTGCTCAAAGGATTTAGAGACATACTCACCCCTATTATCTAACCTTAGGCATTTCAGTCTACACCCAAACTAGTTCTCAACCAAAGCAAGCCAATGTTGAAATGTAGCTAAGACATACAGTTTCTACATTATGGAAAATGCCTAGACCTTATGCCTAGAGTCATCAATGAAAGTAACAAAATACTTCGCACCACCTAACGACTTGCAAGGCATGGGATCACATACATCTGAATGAACACAAGCCAATGGCTCACCCATGTGTGTCATACTAGAATTTTTATGTGTTGTGTCTACCATATAAACAATGATCACAAGTCTCAAAGCACTTATAGTCAAGGGGTAGAAGATATTGCAAACGAGTAAGCGTTTTCATTCCTTTCAAGGACATATGCCTAAGGCGATGGCCAAAGAGATACATGTGGAACTGTATCCACTACCAAAATATGGTCAAGGGATAGAGAGTATTGGGCTTAACACCATGTGCAATGATAAGATTCCCATGAGTAATCTTTCATGAGAAATCACCAAAAGAAACTACATAACATGAATCATCCAAAGTGCCAAAAGAGATAAGGCTCTTTGTGAGAGCTGATACATGACATACATCATGAAGAGTAAATATGCAACCTGAACCAAAATGCAACTAGACATCACTAGTACCAACTATCTCCAATGCCAGGTCATTACCCAAATGGATAGGTCCAATCAAACTATGATAGGAGTGAAACTACTCTCTATGAGGGGTCACATGAAAGAAAGCCCTTGAATCTATCAGCTAACACTGAGTATAGTTTGACAAAGCATCAGTCTGTTGTGAAGTATCAAGAGAAGAATCTGCAAGTATAAAATCATCATCAAAATTAGTCTGCACAATATTAATCTCTCCAACCTTAACATCGGACTTTCTAGGGACAATAATGTGATCATCATTTTTGTCATGTACTTTATCATTGTTCTTTTCTTTGCACTTATCCTTGTACATCTTATGGCACTGCAACAAAATATGCCTTACTTTTCCACAATAATAACAAGTCAATGAGGACTTACAGCTACACAACTTACTGTGAGACTGCCCACAAGATTGAGAGAAAGACCGATGAGAGTCTCTCCCACAATGGTCATTGCCGCTCCTACCATTATTGCCTCTAACTATCAAAGCATGAGAGATGTGTAATGAAGGAGGTAGGAGAGAGAAAAGGGGAGGAGAGAGAGATGGCGCAGAAGAGAGAGAAAGACTACAGGAAGAGAGAGAAAGAGAGTGACAAGGAGAGAGAAAGACTAGAAAAAGAGAGAGAAAGACAGAAAGTGAGAGAAAGAAGCCATGAGAGCTTGGAGAAGGAGATGAAGATGAAAGGAGACTTGTATTATAATCTGATAAACAAAAATCAAGTCCCTAACACCTTATATACTAGCCAATGTAGCTAGTATTTCCCCATTATTAAATCCCCCTCTCTTACATTCCATCCCCACCCGAAGGTTTTTGCCCTCAAAAACAATTTGGGCACTTATGCTAACTAGGTAGGAGCAGATCAGAGTACTACTCTGTTGCATTATTACAGGGGTATACAAATGAATGAAGAGGTATTATTGCGTACCTTGGGTCATTGGGGTATGTACGTTACATGGGTCTTATTGGGAAATTATAAAAATGAATTTTGACCCAAGTATCTTGAGTGAATGTGAGTTGCAGACAGTGGACAACAAGCTATTTACTACAGGACCTGCTGTAGTAAATTTGTCATAACTTTCTGTAGGAGACTCCGATTGGGGTGGGCCATATATCAAAACGGAGCTCTCGAGGAGTACTTTCAGCCGATGTATGGTGTCTGTTGCTGTCCATAGTGCAGGGTTAAATTTGCTTTGAAACAGAGAGCTATTTGCAATCATTCTGAGAGAAAACAGGGCCATAGTTAGCTAGATTTTAGCCAAATCTGCTTCTAATAGATATGCGAACTCTTCCAAAAATGAAGTTGGCCTCCAAGAAGCTTCCTCAAGTGGTAAACCTTACCACTTAATCAAGTATGATGGAGCGAGAGTGAAGCTTCTTTTCCCTTTGTCCAATGATTTGCTCGGGTATGTATTGAATGATGCCTTCTTCATTTATTAGTGGAAACTCCCCAACATAATCCACTGATGATCCAATGAAGGGCTTCAATTGACTCACATGGAAGACATTATGAATTTTCGTGGATGGTTGTAGTGCTAACTGATATGCCAAGTCTTCCACCCCTTTGATAATCCAATATGGCCCATAGAACCTATGTGCCAACTTATTACTGGATCCATCCTTAAGGGTGGCATATCTGGACTTGGGCACCTTCAAAAGCACCAAGTCCCCTTCTTGGAATTCAACATCCCTTCTTTTGTCATCAGCATAAAGCTTCATTTGATTCTGAGCTTTCTTCAAGTTTACTTTGCACTGTTGAAGTAAGGCCTGCATTTTATCCAATTCCTCCTTGCTTTGTGGGTTTATTTTATCATTGAAGATAACCGTGGGGAGGGGCACCTTATAGCCATACAATGCCTCGAATGGTGAAACTCCAATGCTAGAGTGTATAGAGTTGTTATAGGCAAACTCAGCCAGATGCAACCACGAGTCCCGAGTATTTTGCACATCATAACAGAAATGCCTCAAGTAAGTTTCCAGCCACTTGTTAACCCTCTCTATTTGGCCATCAGTCTATGGATGGTAAGCAGTGGAAGGTGCTAACTAAGTGCCCATAGAGCTGAAAAATGTCTGCCAAAAATTGCTCATGAATTTAGCATCCTGGTCATGCACAATGACCTGTGGTAAGCCATGTAGTTTGAAAACATGTTCCATGAATTGGCTAGCTACTTGAGAAGCATTATATTGAATCTTTGTAGGAATGAAATGTGCTGCCTTGGTGAGTTTGTCCACAACTACATAGATGTTGTTCCACCCCTTCTTGGTCACTAGTAGGCCGGTTATGAAATCCATAGTGATATGTGTCCATTTACCTTCGGGCATAGGCAATGGTTGTAGTAAACCAGCTGGTTTTAAGGTGCTATCTTTGTTTTGTTGACATGGCACGTAGCTCAAAACAAAATCTTTTACATCCTTCCATAGGCCCTTCCAATGGAAGCTTTTAGCAATTTTGTCATAAGTTTTAAAAATGCCCAAGTGACCAACTGTAGGTGAAGAATGCATCTCTTGCATGATCTTTTGCTTGAATGGGAAAGTGTATGGAATGGCAATCCTGCCCTGAAACCATAAGAGACCGTTCTTGAGCTGATATGAAGAGTTTTCTTCTACATACCCTTGCTGTAATTTCTGGAAAATGTGGCTGAAATCAGCATCTAACAAATAGGCCTCTTGAAGCTCTTCTATCCAATCACTATGAAGTTCCATAGTGGCTAAAACTTTACAAGCCCACATTCTTGATTATGAATTAGCAACTACATTGTCTTTTCCCCGTATATGTGTAATGTCAAAGTCATAGTTCTGCAATGTAGCTACCCATCTGCGTTGTTTGGGGTAAGATTAGATTGAGAGAGGAAGTATTTGAGGACCCTATGGTCGCTCTTGACCCTAAATCTGCTGCCATACAAGTAGTGGTGCCATTTCTTAATGGCATGAAGGATGGCCAGCATTTCTTGGTTATATACATTCATGGTCACCTCATTTTCAGCAAGTTTGCAGCTCTCAAATGCTATAACTCCATGCTCTTGTAACAATATAGCCCCTATGCCTCTGCCACACTCGCATCACACTGAATGGTGAATTCTTTTGAAAAATCTGGGAAAACCAAGATGGGCATCGAGGTAAGCAATTCTTTGAGCTGATTAAAGCTATTATCAGCTATGGCATCCCAGAAAAAGGCCTCTTTCTTAAGCCTATCCATCAAGGGAGCTGCAATAGTGGCATAACGCCTAATGAATCTGCGATAGAATGATGAGAGACCAAGAAATTCTCTAAGTCAAGTGGTATTTGCAGGTGTGGGCCAGTCTTTTATACACTGCACTTTCTTAGGATTAGCCCTAATTCCATCTTCACTAACGATGTGCCCCAAGTATTCCACCTCCGTTTGTATGAAAGAACATTTTGCTTCCTTGGCAAAGAGCTTGTGCTACCTCAATATATCAAACACCTGCCTCATGTGCCGAAGGTGATCCTTCAGTGATCTACTATAGATGAGGATGTCATCCAAGAAGACCAACACAAATCTGAAAAGAAAGGGCTGAAGTATTTTGTTCATTAAGCTTTGAAAGGTGGCTGGTGCATTAGTTAACCCAAAAGGCATGACTAAGAAATGATCAAGCCCCCTATCAGTCTCTGAAATGCTATTTTGACCTCATCCCCTGCCCTCATGCGGATTTGGTGATAGCCTGACCTCAAATCTATCTTCGTGAAGTACTTAGCCCCCTTGAGCTCATCCAGCAAGTCATCTATGCGTGGAATAGGGTACCTGTTCTTCACGGTGATCTTATTAAGATCCCTATAGTCTATGCACATCCTGAAAGATCCATCCTTCTTTTTGACCAATAACACAGGGGAAGCATACGGTGAAAAACTGGGCTCAATGAATCCCATGTCCAGTAATTCTTTGACTTGTCTGGCAACTTCTTCTCTTTCGCACCTAGACAATCTGTAAGGTGGCTTGTTCATAGGCTTTGACTGAGGCTCCAGGTCTATGGGACGATCAACATCCCTATTAGGGGGTAGTGCTGTAGCTACTTGGAAGAGGTCCTTGTACTCTTCTAAAAGAGTTTTCAATGCTGAATTCTTTATTGTTTTAGTGGACTGATCTGAAATTTTCTTTGTTTAACTGCAATATAAAGATTTGGGACCGTTTCTTGAACTCTTTCTTGAGTTGTTTGCTGGTAATGAGTTGAAATTCACTATCATTTTGAATTCCTTGCAAGTGAATGAGCTGTCCTGCACTGACAAACTCCATATATAGCAAGGAAAATTCCATGGTTATAGTGCCCAAAGTTTTCAGCCAATCATAACCCAAGACAACATCTATAGGCCCCATTTATAATGCAATTAAATCCAATTGCTGTCCAAAATTTTCAGCAAGTTGAATATGAACAACATGGCATACTTGTGTGCTAATTTTTTCATCCCCATTGGCAACTTGCACCTTCAAAGTTGTAAATCAGTGGGAAAACACTTCAGCCTGTCCATGACTGCTCTGTTAATGAAATTATGAGTGCTACCACTGTCCACGAGTATAAACACATCCTTCCCATGAATTTGGCCCTTAATACGCAATGTATTAGGGCTTCTGGATCCTGTCCAAGCATCCATTGATATGGTATAAGCAATGGCAGCATGTGTTTCAGCATGTGGTCCGATCTTTCTACCCATACCCCATGATAAATGGCCATCGGGGTCAAAAGGAAAAGAGTCAGCAGGGTCAAAGAACTCTTCTTGAGCAAACTCTTCATCAGCATCATCTGTTTCAGCAGTCATCATAAAAGCATGTGTATCTTCAGGGTCCTCCTCTGAGTCCTCAAATACCAACATGCTGTGAACCCATGCCTTAGCATTTCTAAAAGCACATTTTAAGGCATGATCAGTTGTATACTTCTCACCACATTTAAAACAAAGCCCCTTTTCCTTTCTTTCTTTATACAAATCCATGGGAATGGACCTTGGACTACCAAAGGTTGAAGCATTTTTATTTCTGTTGTCCCCTTACCTATTATCCGTTCTTGGGCTGTTTGCTATCCTTAAATTGCCTTGTGGTCTTGAGGCATTAAAAGTGGGGTATGTGGGAATTTTTGGAGTGCTGAATGACATATTACCACCGGCATAACTGGCCCCAAATTGCCCTGTCCTTACAGCACCTCTTTGTTGTCCAGAGTATGACTGCATGTGTCCTCTTTGTTGGCCAAACACTGGCTGAGATGCCCCTCTATGCTGTCCATACTAAAATGAAGCATCCTGACGATACTTGCGAGAGTACCTTTCAGCCAATTCAATAGCTTTGAACAAATCCGATGGGTTTTGAGCTGAAACATCAGTCAAGAGTTGGGGATCCAGCCCATACACATACTTGTGTAACTTGGCATCATCACTAATCGGCTCAACATGCATGGTAAGGTTGAGGAATTGATTTGTATATTCTCTAACAGCAAGACCACGTTGTTCAAGGCCATACCATCGGCGAGCAAGCTTTTCTTACTCCACCGGTGAGACAAATACTTGCACCATGAGTGCATTGAATGCTTCCCACGAGTTTACTTGCTGATTTTCTCTTTTAATGTACCTCCACCATGTATGTGCAAATCCTTCCAAGTGGATCGTTGCAAAATGGATCTTTTGGTCATCATTACGGGGTAGGATGTCAAAATAATCCTCAAGCTTGGAGAGCCACTCTTCAAGTTCAGCTGGGGATGACGATTGACCATTGAATTTTGAGAAGACAATCTTGTCTCTCAGCTCTCTTTCATGATTAGGTGGTTGTCCCACATATCCAAATTGAGGCTGATCCATGTGGCTACCCAAAAATGAACTATTGTTAGATAAATTTCTACCAAAAGATGGGGCTGAGCTCGCATAGATAGCATGGGTCCTTGTGATGGCTGAAAATTTCCCCTCATTGCATTGTTTATGGGCTCCTCCTATCTATGTGAAGGCTCTCCCTGTTCAAAAGTGCTGTTAGGGATGCCCATTCTCCCCAAAATGCCTTGAGAGCTCATATTTGCTGCATTCACTGGTGGGGCCGTCAGCATGCATACCCGATCTATCCTCATATTCCTTCCCTTTCATTTGGAATTCCATTCACTTAGTAATCTGGGTAGCGAGGGTGTCCATAGTGGTCTTCATTTGACCAATGCCTTCCATCAATTCTCTATGTCTCTCAGCATGCCTTGTCTCATGCGAACTGAGGGTATTAGTGAGTGCACTGAGGCTATCCATGCCATGAGAATAATCTTCATCTTCCACCTGAGGGTTAGTTTCAGCTCTTGGGGCATGTGCATCTCTTATTTGTTGCTGAAAGTCATCATTTGCCTTAGTTTTTCCCTTATTCCATGCCATGGTTAGGTGCAGTCCCGTTAGACCACCTATCATTGTTTTGCCCGTAACTTGAGCTAGGAAGCTCCAATTGACCTACTTTTTTGTTCAAACCGGAGCCAAGGATGCCCTCTTTGAATTGAGCATAATCCTGCGCTCCCAGATTTTATACAAAAAATTTTGTAATAGGAAAAGTACTACTGTACTGTGCAGTCCAGCAACCTGTCTACACCTGTAGGAGACATGTTTTGACCTGTAAGTATCTTGTGGAGTCCAAATAGAGTTCCAAAACTGATCCAAGCCCTTAGTAAGACCTGTGGCACTCTGCAAGACCTGCACCTCAGTTCCTGGGAGTAGGTTTACCCCTGTAAATGCAAACAAACTGCTTACAGCACCTTGTGAGGGTTAAGAAAGGGGTTACAATGGATTATCTTATCAATACATGACTGAAGGGTCATCCCACGTGGCATACTGCATTTCCCAGTCATCCAATTTCATTGTTTGTAGCCTTATTCCAGAACTGAGCATGTCATAATCATCTTTTAGCACAATTTTCCATGCAAGCATAGGCATCTCTCATACATCCCAAGCATTGCATTCACTGCCATTGACTGCATATGTGTTCCCATGTCTGCAAATACATCCTCAATAAAATTTCCATACATTTACAGCTAGTAATATATCCATACATTAGTGCCAAGTCAATATCTCAGTTCTTCAAATGAGTACCTGCACCTGTAAGCAACTTTGGGCTCCGGATCATTGGGAGGTGGGCAAAGTTCCCCCTGGGCCGGGTTGTGCACCCCTTCAGGGTCTTTGATGGCAAGGGGGGGTCACCCCTCTTTTGTCTTGCCACCTCATCTAGCATCAGGCTTTTTCCTCACCCGGAGTATACATGACATACATTTATTATTTAAGCAATCAGCATGCTATGCAGGGTGGCTTGGAAGTAATTCTTTTCATGAGGTGCATGGAAGTGAATTGGGAATAAGGAGAGGGCTTACCGAGCAGTGACTCACTGCTAACTCACCTCATTTACAATGGATTTCAGGGATTAATATTTGCTCAAGCAATCATCACAAGTCAAGAGGTTAGGGTCAGGCAATCAGTAAATACTAATGAGAATTTCCAGCATGGAATGGATCATCTTAAATGCAAGGAAGCCTAAGAGAAAACTGAAATTAAATTTGCAACATGTAAGCATTGAAATCTGGAAGAAAATGCATGATTGACCACTTGAATCTCTTCCAACAATAGGCTTTTTAGGCTCAGCAAGAGGATGAAATTAGACGAGAGCTCAAGAGTCAATTACCTCTTAAATTGGTGAAGTTGGCTAAGAATCAGTGGGGCCAATGTCCCCATGATCGTTCTCTAATGCTCCCATTAGCTCCATGATGACAACTTTAGCCAAGAATTGAGTCTTCAAGCTTGATTCTTCAATGGGGAAATGAAAGGTTGAACTCCAGTAATTCTCAACATGCCTTGAAGATCATAGAAGAAGAATGCCCCAAAATCTCACCCCATAATGCCTTCCTGTGCTCCATAGCTCTTCCCATTGAGTAAGCAAGCTCCATTGACGGTAAAGAGTCCAATCTTGAAGCCTTGGGGCCCAATCTTGAAGGGAACTTGAAGAAAATGAAGGTCGTGGTCTATGGCTATGGCTGCCCCAAATGTTCAGCTTGCAATCTTGCTTCTATCTTCAAGTACAGGCCTCTAGATGCTTGCTTCTTCAAGGATTCCTGTAGGTATAAGTTCCTGAGACCAAGGAAGGCAAAAGCCCTCAAGAATCAATGTGAATGCTGAAGGAGAATCCATGGCTGTCCATGGCTTGCACCTGTTAGGGTCTCAGAGGCTGAAGGATATTCAAGAGGATGAAATGGTGGCTTCAATCTTGTAAGAATCAACTGCCAGATGCTGAGGAAGAAGGCCAAGACGAAGGAGAGGCCTGGTATGCTGCTGATTTTGCTCAGGTAGCTGCCCGAAATTTGCGCCGCAAATTATGGGCTGTGCACAGGAAGGAAGGAGACAGCTTAGTCACTCAATTAGGTGTTTGAAATGAAGCATAGGGCCCCCTGGAAGTTGTGGTAGAAGGCATTTGATCACTGGGGATGGGAGGAAGAAGATATATGCTGTTGTTCTCCTCCATGGAAGCTTGGCAGGAGCTTGAGAATGAAGAGAGAGAAGACTGCATATGAAAAGTAACCAAGACTAACTCTTCCCTACTTCTTGTGACCACTGTTCCTAAAATTTTACCTTTAAATTTGGCCCAGAATGACCCATGACCTACTAAATGTGGTGTTCCAGCCTCCAATCTTGGTCCAAGGACTCCATTAATGCTCCTGACTGCTGTCCTCTTGGTCCTTGACCTGTGGTTCTTCAGTGCTCCTCCATTTTTGTGCCTGTACTGTGTACCTGAAGCTTCTTGGATTTTAAAACTGAAAATGATGGTAATTGAGCATGCAAAGTAACTAAATGGATCAGAACTAGAGCTCTGATACCACTTGTAATGAAGGAGGCACGAGAGAGAAAAGGGAGGAGAGAGAGATGGTGCAGAAGAGAGAGAAAGACTACAAGAAGAGAGAGAAAGAGAGTGATGAGGAGAGAGAAAGACTAGAAAAAGAGAGAGAAAGACATAAAGTGAGAGAAAGAAGCCATGAGAGCTTGGAGAAGGAGATGAAGATGAAATGAGACTTGTATTATAATGTGATAATAAAAAATCAAGTCCCTAACACCTTATATACTAGCCAATGTAGCTAGTATTTCCCCATTATTAAATCCCCCTCTCTTACAAGATGTAGGAAGCATCAATATTTTTTTTGTTAACCTCTTTAGTTAAGAGTACACCCTCTACATCCTACAACTATAACCCATGTGGGAGCCTTTGCTCCTTGACCACCAAAACCCACAGACTGCTTATTGCTTCAAGCGTTTCAAGCTAAGTGCAATGGCTAACTCTCACATAGCCATATGCACTCTCACACCTACGACTGTAGTGAGCTTACCTCTATGCCCAATCGGGTTGCCTCCTCCCTCAAGCACTCCAATAGCGCCATGATCCAAGGTTCAAGCTCAATCCTCAAGCTCCAAGCTCCAAGCTCCATTATTGCACCACGTGAGACAAGAGAAGAGAAGAAGAAGAAGAAGAAGAAAAAGAAGAAGAGAGGAGAGGATGGAGAGCTTCTCCTCCACAATCCCTCACCCTCACACACTCACTCCTTCACACTCCCTCTCTCAGGCACAAGCTCAAACAAGCAAGAATAAGAAGAAGAAGAGAAGAGGAGAGCTAGTTTTGCCCATACACAAGAATGAGCTTCTCTATTCACTTTTTGGCTTTTATACATGCCCTAATCCCTTTTGGATATCCACCCCTTTTTTATATGACCGGCCATTTTAGCCTAGATCATCTTTTCCTATTCCCTTCTATTTATATTATGGCTTCATCCATGCCCGTCTACTCTTTACAAATTGCATAGGAGGGAGCCTGGTGCTCTTTTACAAAGATTTAGGGGCGCCTTTACATATTAATATGCTTCTCTTCTATTTTTGCAATCCCCTTAGATTTTTAAGGTGCCTTTGCACTTTTGGCCCTTTTCCCTCTTATTTCTACTGTCGAGCTTCCTTTTTTTGCTTTGTCCTGTATTTTAAATTTTTCTTATGCTTCCTTCTTTTCATTTTTTTCCTTTCTTGCACTGGGGTTAACATTACCCCCCTCCTAGTCGAGTACTAGTCCCATGGCACTTGTGGGCTTTATTAATGAGGGCTTTTGTGGTTGAAGGGTTGTCATGAAGGTCGATGATGGGGCCTTGTGGGGATTGGACATGGAGAAGAAGCACATCAAAATGGTTGAGGTTGTGGAGGCCAATAGTGGATTGAGTGGGTGATGGGGCCTCCAAAGTCGATGGGTTATCATGGTTGGTCAAATTCACCTGAAAAGGAAAAGAAGGTGCACTACCTAGGAGGTGTGTGTAATGAAAGAAGCTGAGGGGAGAGAGAAGGAGAGCTGAGGAGAGAGAAAGAGAACAAGAAGAGGAAGGAAGAAGACTAGAAGAGGAGAGAGAGAGAGAGAAAAGAGGAGAGAAAGGAGAAGGAAGCCATGGAAGCTGGAGATGAAGGTGAAGAGTGTGATCTTGATAATAACTGGTTCCACTAATCTGGGGCTCTTACACCTTAAATACCCGATCAGTGTGACAGGGTGTCTAAACCCTAGTCGGTGTGTATCCCACTTGTTACAGTGTGTCTACCCTGCTGTGCAGTGTATTACGTCCACGCCAGTGGAATTGAAAGTTGGGTCGATGAATTGCAAGCAAAGCCTGGGGTGTTGTCCCACACTTGAGGACCTAGTTCGTGTAGAGGGGAGGTGTAATGGGTGCAACTTAGGGAGACATGTCTAACCATAGATGAGTGTGACCTCCCTAGGTGTGCCTTGCCCTTGATGAGCCCTAAGTGTGGAGTGGGGGAACAAAAGGGCTAGGGCTTTAGGCACGGAGCCGACGACCGAGGCCACTGGACATACCTAACTTGAGAACCCATAGGTGCACTGAGTGTGGAAATCTAATGTTATAGTGGGCTTCATTTATTCTTTCCCTTTTTCTTCATTTTCTCTTTTCTTTTTCTTTTCTTTTCTTTTCTTCTTCTTCTTCTTCTTTTTTTGTGGGCACAAGTAGGGGGAGACAAGCTAGATGTCATCCTTGTGCTCTTTAGGAGCTTCACGTGGGGGCCTAAGGGATTTGTTAAGGAATGTAGGGCTTAGCATGTAGTCCTTCTAATTAATCCTTACATTGAGTAGGGTAGTAGAGAGGATGGTTACATTTTGGGGACCTACTATCACTCATATCTTCTAAGAGGCTCATGCAAAATGATGTTAACATTAGGTGGGTCATTGCACATATGTCTATCCCTACATTGATGTCAAAATAGAGCAGTGGCAAGCACTCTTCTTGTGGTACTAGCTTCTCTTTTAATATGAGTCATAAGAGGTGGAGGTAATTATAGGTGGTAAGGAAGGTGGGATCATCTCGGCATGTTGTGAAGTCATCTAGAAGTGGGTGATGGAAGGCCGGAGGTCTTTAGCTCAAAAAACGAGGCACTTTTCAGCGTTGGAGGCATTAACATTATAGATCAAAGGGAAGTCATACCTACCATGCTTCCCTTGGTCAAAATCCACACTGTGGCACTTCAGGTAAGCCATGTAGGTGGCGTCATCCCTTTTATATAGTAGCGTGTTGCAAAATGTCATCCATGTCTCAAAATTGTTGTCCCAGATTCTTTGGTGCCATTTAGGTTTTGGGCTTCATAACCTTTGACCTTCCTAGGCTCTTTTGTGACCTTGTCCTCCCAGTATCGAGCAATCTCTCTTTTCCATAGTGTGGCTTTCCTTGCCCTCTCCTCTAACCACTGATTTCCTAGCCTCTTTGTGACCTGGATGGCTCCTTCAACCACTGGAGGGGGTAGCACTCGATTTAGGGTAGCAGGATAGAAGAAATCAAATTCGAATGGTGTGCCCCCCTTTTCCCACTTCCCCCAATGGTTTAGTTCTAGTGCCCAATTGATTGGTAGTTGTTCCTTGGGTTGCGGCATCTGGACTTTGGGTATGTCTTGTGGCCTGGCATTAAAATTTCTCCTTATGACATCAACCAGCTCTCTGCATTTTCTCTTAGCCTCGATGATTCTTTCTGCAGTGATTGGATCTTCTTCTTGGTCTTCTGCTCCTGTTGATGGAGACAAGGGTGGGCTCTATTCTGCAACCTGCCCTTCAGGGTCGTTGAGCGATTCCCAATCTGGGCCTTCCTCCTTTGGTGGTTCTGCTTGGGTGGTGGTGGTTGGAAGTTCCTACTGTTCTTGGCCTCCAACTCCCGGCTACTCTAAGTCTTCTTTAAAGAACCTTGCCTGCAACAAAATCTACATTTGTTGCTCTAGGCTTGGGCTTGAGCTGGTTCTAGGGGTGTGTTCCTTGAGCCCGTACCTTATGGCTCTTTGTGTAATTTCTAGCTTCTTCTTTAGGCCTTCCATGTTGTCCTCATCTCCTACCTCAGTCACGTGAAGCACTGTGTTTAGGAATGCCTGTTGTTGGACTTCTAGCCATGCCTCTGCTGCCTCGGTCCTCCTTGCCTCTGCCAACGATCCTTCCGCTTTCTGCTAGCACGAGGCATTCTGCCAAGTCTTTGACGTTATCAATTTGTGCTTTGTCATACAATTGTATTTGTGTTTTTGTATTATGGTACTTCTTCACATGGTATTAGAGCTAGATTCTCTTTGAAGAACCCTAGGCCTTTGATTTGAAAGCCCATTGCCATCACTTGTTCCTGCTCTTTCTAGGTGTCAAGTATTTTTTTCTTTGTCTTGTTTATGCCAGGCCAACTCTTTTTGTAGTCTCTCCTGCTCTTTGAGAGTCTGGAGCAATTGGTTCTCTGCCTCTAGCAACTTCTTGGTTGACTCCTTATCCTTTTGGGCCTTAATCTCCTACAATTTGTGGAATCTGAAGAATGTCCATTAAGTGGGGGGGGTTTCCCCCACACACAAAGAATCAATTTTTACTAAGAATCAATATTGGACAAGTGGTTAAGAAGTGGCCCATTCCATCCCCTCGGGATCTCTCTTGAGGGACCCCAGGACCCCAAATCCCGGGGAGTCCCCTAAATCCTAATAGCTGCTAACCAAAACTGGAAATTCCAAATCAAGCAATAGATTTTCAGATGAGGGTGGATCATCCACCCCCCTTGGGGACATAGAGAGTGGACTGAGGTCCATTGCCTCGAGGGTGAAGTGGTAAATGCTCTAGGTCCCAAATCCATTGCTTGCTGTATGGCATGGAGGCTCAAATCAATCTTCCTTGAGGCGCGGAGATCTTGATTGTTTACATCTTCGCGAGTCAAAAGACTCTTTACTTATCACCGATAGGACCCTAAATCCTAGGTGTGCAAATGTTATTAGAAATTTTTAAGTTCGATTTGTTAGCTTCTTCTAGTTTATGCATTACTTCATCAATAGCTAGTGCCAATTGCATTTGAAGTGTAGCAAGTTGAATCAAGAAATGCATGATTATTTTGTAAATATCTTGATCAACTCCTTGAGTAGTAGTTCTTTTTGGTTCCTCTCTCTGCTGCGATATTGTGCATGAGCTTGAGTTTTCACTTTTTTTAGCTCCTCTATGAGCTCATCCGTGGTTATCTTTAGTTGCTCAAGGAACTCTTCCATGTCCTTTGGTTCCTACATGAGGCTTGAAAAGTCTATCCCCAAGCTCATTTCTTCCTCTATCTTCTTCGATAAAAGCTTCTCGATCTACCCCTAACTGGAGTTCCTGTGTGCCTTGTTCTTCTTTTCTTAGATCCACCTCCCTCTTTGCTTCTAATTCTTTCTCCAGGTTGTTCAGCTACCTCTGATATATAGTCACCTATTTTGTCTTTTTGAGTTGATAGGCAACGAACGCCTCTTTTTTAATTTTGAGTTTTGCTATGGTGGCCTTTCTTTCCTCTTTCATATTCTCCAACTATCCTTGGAGCTCCTCTACATATTTATCATATTGAGCTGCTAGTGGCAAGGCTAGCGGCATGGATGTCATTGATGCTTTCACCTTTGGTTTCTTGGGGTCCTTCCTAGATTCTGTGTCCCCCCTACAACTGGCCTCTTTGTTCCTACCATAGGATCTCCACCACTGGGCACTAGGCCTATCTGCTTTGAGCTCAGCAAAATACTGCACCCATGCCACCATGTTGTTTGGTCCACTTGGACTCTTGAAGTCTCTTAAGTGGCGATGGTTGTGACAATCAAGGTTGGAGATGGTGGGTGCAGCGGGGCCTTTCCCTTGCCCAACACGATGGGTTCTTGAGCCTTCTCTTCCATAGTAGTGCTTGATCTTGGCTCCTCTCTCGTGCTTCTCTTTGTTGGCTCTCGAGGGGGTGGGAGGCCTCCTCGATTGACAACCTCATGGCCAAGGCTAGCTGCTCATCATCTTCTTTTTTAAACCTCTCCTCCTCCTCTAACTACTTCCTCTTTCTTTCTTCCTCTTCTTTTTGCGTTCTTCCCCTCTATCTTCTTGAGCCACTCATTATCTTCCTCCTCCTACTTCCTTCACTCATGTTTCCACTTCTTTGACTCTACTACCTGCTTCCTCTTCCTTGCAACTTGCTTGGATTTTTCATTTTGCATCCTTGCTGCTTCCTCATCTCCCAGGTTTCTTGTGGAGAACGAGATTGGGGTCTGCACTTGGAGTGGTGAATGGGTGGCGAGAGAGTGACTAGAGTCTCTTCCACTATTTCGGGTTTTTCCAAGTCTCCAGGGGCCTCGTGAATGATTGCATTGAGGACACCTCCAAATCCTATGTTGGAGGCCTTGGCCAATGGGGTTTCTTTCTTGCCTTCCCTGTTGTGGAAGCTAGGGAATCCCTGCCTACTGATCTCACATCATCTATGGCTAGTGCCTTTGCTGAAGCTTCTATGGTCTTCCGCACATAGCCATTCCAGTTCACTTCATCCAAAGACATGGCCACGAGGCTCTTCAGCAACTGTACTCCAATCTAGCTCATCAAGGCATTGTACCTTTGACTAGAGAGCAAAGTATGGATTGTCTTTGCCTGGCGACCTCAGGGTCTAGGATGTTTGCTAGGCTAACTCCATTGTTGGTGTGGCGGACTAGGGCCTTGTCCATTTCCAGCATGAGATAGATGTCCCTTTTAGGCTGCCTCTTGATTTTGTTGACCAAGCCCAATGCTCTTTCCACCATTTCAGGGCTCAGTTCAACTTTGACCCTATGGGTTTCTTTTCCCCGTCTCACTATTACAGTGCCGTGGTTCTTGTTAGCATCAAAGGTTTGTAGGAATTCCATGCACTTGCTATAATCCACATCTTGTCTGAACTTCCTTATATACTTGCTCAAGTTGCATTAGTTGTCGATGATCCACTTCTCACGGCCTATTCTTCCATGACCACGTCTTCCAAGTTCATGATGTTCCTAAACTTAAACTGATTGAAAGCCCTTATTTCAGCCATTAAGTCGTACTTCGCATGTTCTTCTTCTGTGTGAATGGGCCTTTGTCTTGTCCTGCCATGTCAGATTCGTGTTACGATATTACAACTCATCATTAGTTTTCTTGGGACAACTCCTTATGACAAGATAAGTAGATATTGAATGCAAGCTATGGAAAGGTGAAACACTTAATTCTAGAATGACACTATTGCTTCAAGCAGTCCACGCATTCCAACAACCATTCCTAAAGTTAGCTTTTAAAATTCAATTGAGGTTTTAAGACATCTCTTCTTTTCCACCTTACCCCCTCCCCCCTGGGAATGATGTGAATCCTTCCTAGCATTGGAGGATGAAGGGTTAAGGGAGTTAAGAGCATGTTGCGGTGCTTCACTTTTGCATGAGCCAAGCATAAAAGTGTGGGTTATATTTCGGGTAAGCATATCAATCCATGTCGTGAGGTTGAATGCCTACATGGGTAATGTAGGTCATGACATTAGTTAGGAAGTCACCGGAGTTGATCCTACTGGCAATGTGTAGCTTTTCCTGGGTAAGGATTTGATCTAAATAGGGGTGGGTCATGTTATGATCTTCTAAGGGTCAATTGTGAGCGTTGGCCAATATTTTGAAGGAGGTAGGAGCTACATAAGTAGGATCATACTCAGAGGTTTTGATGGGGCATCTCTGCTCACTGCATTGGTCATGATTGGGTAGCCCTCTTGTTGCCATTGAAGGCGGAGAGTGTACCATTTATGTAGAAAGGAGGAGCCACTGATGGCCAGCTTTTTAAGGTCTTCTAGCTCTTGGCTCGTGTGAAGAGACTTTGCTCTTGCTATAGGAGGTGATTAGCCTTCGTTTACGAGCTTGCTCCTGAGAAATCTCAGTGGCGATCAAATCCTTAGCTACCATGGGGACTTTAATGAACATGAATTTAGATTCTTCCCAAGTGCAGGGGAGCATGTGCACATCAGTTGCCAAAGGTTCTTCTAGGAGACCTAAGTCCAAATGCTTGTAGCTTTTAGCAAGCATAGCGAAGGTGGCATCCAAATGGTGAATGCAAGTGATGAAGCCATCCCTCGTGTTTGTGGCTAAATCAAAGGCCAAAGTGAGAATAGATCGATGCTCGTAGGAGGGTCTAAGGCTTGTGGGAGGTGACTGGGCTAGATAACTCAACAATTGATGCCTACTGCATGGATTGGTCAGTAGAGCGCTTATCAATGACTTGCGTGAGGGGATTTTTTGGGGGCTTCGAGGTTGCATTGCTTCCTCCTTGTGGAATAGTAGGGATACCAGGAGTGTTGGGTTGCGTCAATTTAGGGATAGTAGGTTGCAGTTTTGGTCGATAGACCCATTGAGGCTCAATGGGTTTGGTGGCTTCTAGTTCAAGCAGCTTCTCAGTTCTAGGCAACTTTGAAGGTGGGTTAGGAGTTGGCGGGCTAAGAGATGAGCATGCCACTCATGATCTTAGGCAACCAAATCTAGTTGTTGCCTTCATAATAGCCTTGACCACTCAATAGGGCTTTAGGCACCCATCTCAGCTTGGTCATTCGTTTAGTTCTATATCATCAACTCTGTCTCCTAGGCTTAGGGCATGATGTTTGAGAATTATGGGTTTGTGTTGGTTGGCTTTTAGGTGGCCATGATTATTTTTTAGGCACCCATTTTATTTGTGGCTCAATGGTTTGGGCCATGTCCTTTTTGGGTTGCGGTTAATTTGTCCTGGTGGGGTGGGATGAGTCATGATACCCTCCTTAGACTTTGCACTAAATTCCCCTGCTGGTGGCTCCATGGGCTTAGATGGGGGCCACGTTGCCCTTGCTGAAAGCTATCACTATGCACACACTGCCAATAGCAAGGTGGATGTGCTGCAAGTCATAGTCAACATTACAATGTGTGCTTTCTGAAGGCACATCCTAGCAGTAATTCCTTACCCTTGGCCTTTGAGTTAGGCAACACATAGAACATCATAGGCAGGCTTTCAGTCTTGATATAGATTGCTACTTTACACTTTCCTAGTAGTGGATATGCTTGTCCCCCAAATGGGTTGAGCTTCGCATTAGTGGGCTATAGTTGGGGCTGACTAATAAGAGTCCAATGCTCATGGGTAAGGATGTTGAAGTCAGCTCCCTCATCGATGAGCACATCAAAGGTGTGCATTTTTTGAGTAGTGATTGTGACTTGTAAAAGTAAGCAGGTTCCACTACTTCCTCATTTGTATCCTCAATTTCAGTGATGGTGGCTACTCTCACGTTGACAGGTGGTTGCAGCATTTAGAGGCTCATGCAATGGATGGGTTGGGGGATAGTACTTTTTGAGGCGACTACCATTGAAGAAGCCTATGCCCTCGCCCTCTAAGGTCTCAAGCTCGACATTGCCAGCTCGATTAATGTTGCAGAATTTGAAAGGCCCTAATCCTCTGAACTTCATTTTCTGCTTATGGCCCTTCACAAAGTATAGCAACACGAGATCACCTTGCTCGAAGTCATATTGTTTGACATGCTTGTCAAACTAACTCTTGCATCATTCTTTTTCGTAGATTAGCACATGGGTAGCTAAGAGCTGAGTCTCAGAAAGATGTTCTAGCTCTACTGGGCATTTTGTCCATGCCTCCTTTCCATCCCATCTCTCTTGTGTGGCTACTCTCAAGCTTGGAATGAAAAACTCTACTAGTAGGATCTCATTGGTCCCGTAGATCAGCTTGAAGGGTGTTTGGTCCACTGCCATCTTGTAGGCTATCCTATAGGTCCATAGTGCTACCATGAGCTTGCTGTCCCAGTCGTCGTGTGAGGCAGAGATCACCTTGGTTGGGACATTCACTAGGATTTTATTCGTGGATTCCACCTAATCGTTGGCTTGAGGGTAGTAAGGTGATGACTTTCTATGGATGACTAAGAATGTGGATAGCAAATGAGAAATTACTTCATTAATAAAGTGCATGTCTTGGTTGCTAACTAGCTCAATGGGGCAGCGAATTATGAGATCACCTACTCCCAAAGGACCTTAGCCATAATCCTAGCATCGTTCTTCCTGGTGGCTCGAGCTTCAACCCATTTTGTGAGATGGTTAGTGGGGCTACTATGATGTAGTTGGCATGGGAGTACTATGCCGCAAGACTGATCTGCCCAATGAAGTTGATTCCCCTTTTTTCAAAGGGTTGTCATGCTATAATCGGGGTCAACTCCATCTTATCTTAACGAACATGGACTTTGGTCCTTTGGCACTCGTCACAATGGTTTACAAATTTGGCAGCATCACGGAATAGGGTGGGCCACCACAGTTGGGATTGTAGCACCTTATGGGCCATGGTATCCCTACTAAAGTGCCCTCCAACAGCTCCAGCATGCGCTTTAGTCAGCACATCATGCATTTTGTTATAACCCATCCTGTCCCAATCTATAGAGCCGACCGGCAATTAAGTGATAGGGTTGAATCTTGAGGATAAGGTGCATTAGCTTAGCCTTTTTTATAAGTCTCTTAGGTAATCCATGCTGTAAGATTTGGACTATGTCATCTGCCCAATATGGCATTAATTTTACCCTAAACAAGTATTTTTCATTGGACATGCTAAATAGGTGTGCATCGGATAGATCGTCTACAATCCCTTGTCTCAATGGCTTCTCCTGTGGGTACGCGAAACATGTGATCGGCCATGTAATGCTACTTGCTCTTGCACACTACCACAGAGAAGTCAAACTCTAAGAGTAGAAGCAACCATCTAGCTATGCGTCTCATAGCACAAGGTTTATTTACAAGATAAAGCAAAGCTTGATGGTCCACAAAGAAGGTGAAAAGCATAGCCAAAAGATAATGTCGAAACTTCTTTATAGCCAATACCATGGCTAGGCCTTCCCTCTCCATTGTGGAGTAGTTCATCTCTATGTTTGTGATTTTTTTGCTAGCAAAGCTTACGGGATAGTCAAGATTGTGTTCACCAGGATAGCACAAAATAATTCCCACAGTAAACTTTGACGAATTAATGTGCACATGGAATGCTATGCTCCAATCTAGGGCTTGTAGAATTGGTGTGGTAGTGAGAGCCTTTTTCAATTCTTCATAAGGGCATTGGCACTCCTCAGTCCACTCGAATATGATCAGCAACTTGTAAAGTGGTCTAGCAATCAATGAGTAGTTCAAAATGAAGTGCCGATAGTACCTTGTGTGTAGCCCAAGAAGCACTGAACTCCCTTATAATTTGTTGATGGTGGCAAGCCGAAAATAACCTTGATGTTGGAGAAGTCAGTGGCAATGCCTTCTTGGGTACCATGTGCCCTTGGATACATTCGTGTTTTACCCAGAACTGGCACTTCAAGGGGTTTAAAGAGAGACTATATAATCTACACCTTTCAAAGATTGCGTTGAGCTTATCTAGGTGTTTCACCCAACTAGAGTGTACGCATAGGTCGTTAATGAATACCTCTAGTTCTTGCCTAAGCATGTCCTTGAAGATGGTGCACATTAGACAATGCTGGAAGGTGGCGAGTATGTTAGTCAGCCCAAATGGCATGACCATGTAAGCAAACACATCCCATTCCATGGAAAATGTCGTCTTCTTATGTCTATCGTCAAGGTGCACTTGACCTTGGTTGTAGCCCGAGAAGCCATCCAGGAAATTGTAGGCTTCTTTTTTCACTACTCTCTCGAGCATGTGCTCTGTATAGGGCAATGGATAATTGTCTCTCTTAGTTGTGGCATTGAATTTTTTGTATTTTATACACACTTAGATTTTTCCATTCTTTTTCAAGACAATCATGATGGGCGATACCCAGTCCGAGTGCTCAATCTCATAGATGAATCCAGCCTTCAATAGTTTATCAATCTCTTCTTTAATGGCATAAGAATGCTTCAAATTCATTGGGTAAGGTCATTGCTTCAATGGTGTTGCATCAGGAGTCATTGGAATGTTATGCATTACGACTCTCGGATCAACTCCTTTGAGCTCACCCAAGGACCAGGCAAACATGTCTATGTACTCTCACAAGAGAGCAACGAGATCAGCCTCCTCTTGCTTGGTCAGGTCTCATCGGCTACTAACACGGGTCGAGGCTTATCCCCTTCCCCTGATAAGTTGACTTCCTTGACTCTAGCATGCCCTTCTATTGGTTCTCTTGCCTATCCTTGCCTTTTTGCTCCTAACAAGATCACTACCCTATCTCCCTTCTTGATTTTAGTGAAGTGCTTTGGTAGGTTCTGGGGCTTTCTTCATTGTTCGGCCTCTAAACCCTTTGGTTGTCCTCTCTTTTCCTCCTTCAACTATCTATGCCTTAGATCAACCTGCAAGTCCCCCTTGGTGCGTCTAGTTTTAGGTGGTTGGGGTATCTCTGGCTCGGCACTCTCAAAGCTTATTTCCAATTCCAAGTTAAACTTGCAACCCTCGCTAGAGGAGGGAGTCTCGCTTGGTGGCGGTCACAACTCTAAGGCCGATTCTATTCTAAAGAGAGGCACGGCTGGACTAGCCCCACTTGCTTGTAGTCTATCATGCTTAAGTGATCCAACCACATGTGATCACATTCAATTCTGTAGACTCCTTTTTCAATTCTAAAAGCGTTGGCCCTCTGAGGCTTGGAGTCTACTCTTATTTGTTCGATCACTCGGCCTTCTGTGTCATACTCTACCATCTTGGCCTCTTCTTCACTTTCTCCATTTGAGGAGTAGCAATCCTCGTACTCATCGTCTGAATTGTTACATTCTGACTACTCGTCATTGTCTAGGTCCTTATTCTCAATCCTCTTCTCATCTATGATCAGTGCCCAATTATACATAAGGTTTAGGTTGTGCACCTTGGTCCATTGCCATTTCGGCTCATCCATGAGGTCTTGGAGTGGCTTGAAATTGGTGATTGGGTTACCGGCTAGCTCCCTCATCTAATCAAGAATCCATTGGAGCTCAAGTCTATTAGAAGGGATATGGAAAGGGTCAAGAGTTTGTCATCTGCTAGGGCTTCTAGCCATCATGCAAAGTGGCACTGAATGTGGGGTTTTACCCTTTTGTAGCTAGGATCTGTAGCTAGGATGTGGTGGCCTTGTTGCAAGAATCATCTACTATCCTTGCAACTTGCTTATAATCCTCTTCTTCGTCTGAAAATGGCAGGTCGATGGTGGCTAGCACATGCATCCAATCCCACTTGTCTTCAAGACAAGGAATAAACTTTGTTAATGGCCCATACAAATTCTTGACGTGTGAGTCTCTCTTCAAGATATAGGAGATGGCATCCAAATTAATCGGCATGGTTTTCCAAGTGTTTGTCTCAATTCTTACTGCCTTCGATATGTTACCTAGGAATATAAGACCATTACCCCAGTCTTTGATTATTCGTGCATTCTGCATCAAGGGTCGGCCTAACAAAATGTTATAGTATACTCCCTTCATAACTATGAAGTTCACTGAGAACTGGACACCCACTATTTTCAAGGGCTAGTCCTTCAGCACTCTGAATAGCCTAACTTTCATGCCATTAGCTAGTGTGATGTTAAATCTTACGGTCTCCACCAGCGGGTCACCCCAAGTTGATAGGATTGCATAGCTAAGCACACTGACTCCTGCTCCTGTGTCTATGATCCCTTTTCTTGTGACGTCTCCTAATGTTACCAATGGTAGGAATGTATGCATCTTTGTGCTCTCCCAAAAAGAATTTACATCAAGGACTTAGGCATGGAATTCAATGTTAGGCTCTGTATTTGTGTGGTTGCGTCGAGGTCATGCGAATTGGCTACTCCTTGCTCATTAGATCCCTCCACATTGCTTTAACTCTTGCCATAATGAGAAACTTTGCCTAAGTAGATCCCCCATTGGTAGAGTGACCGGGCAACATTGTAAGCAGGCTACTAGCTGCTTGCCTTTCACTATGCTCTACACTCTTTTGCCACTACTCTTGAGTAGTCTGCCCGCTTGTGGTGCCTAGGCTTTGTCTTTGTGGTGCTACATGGGGTGCAGATGCTTCTCTAGATTCTATGCAAGTAGATGAGACAAGTGTACTCACACTAGAGAGCTCGTCGATCTCGTCTTCTAAGATGGGCTCAAGTGGTCTTGGGCCTCTCTCACCTACTCCTTGACCTTGTTAATCACTTCCAATTGGTGCCTCAGATCAGGATACTCCCCAACCTTGGCACCCCTTGTCTCCACTATCATAGGAGCCGATGTCTCCAATTTATCATCCATGACTTGCTCACCCTTCAGTAGTGTAGTGGCACTGTCAGTTTTGAATGCGATTTTTGTCTTAGCTCTCTTCCTTCTCCTCCTACGACTCCTCTTCCCTATGGAGGCTACATCAAGATTGCTAGGTCTAGGTAATGAGATATCGGCCTACCTCATCTACACCCTAGTCATGACATTCAATGAGATGGGAGTGGCCTTGACATCAAGTGTCTCGACTCCAAATAGCCCCAAAGGTACAGATGGCATGATAGCTAAACTAGTGGATGATTTTCACCTAGGGCACTTGGCATACAAATGAGTGATTCCACACTCAAGGCATCTCAAGTTGGCCTTTTCTCAATTAGCTTGCTCTCCTTTAAGGCAATGAGATGAGATATGTCCTAAGGTGGCCGCAAGTCTAGCATGCGATAGGTTCTTGGTTTTAACCTCCCAGGCCTCTACCTCTTCCCCGACCTAATGCCATCACCCGTACTTGTCTAAAATCCATTAGAATGCGATTACTCTCTTTGTCGTAGGAGACTTAAGGGTTTGCATATGCGTCTTCCTCATTTGGCTCCTCAACATAATTCACTAGAGCATCGATATAGGTGGATGGGTCACAAAGGGTCTGGGTGGTCTAGGTATCCATGTGGGATTGATGTCCATCTAGGGATAGCTAGCCTTGAATCATTGGGTGTTGGAAGAGCTAATGGATCTCCCCTTCCATAAGGTGGGAGTCTATTTCCTATGTGATAAGGCTATGGGTATGGCAACCACCTTAGCAATTGGCAATGCATAGCATCATAGCCAAATCTACCATGATTGGCACAGGGTTTGGATATAGGATCCATGCACTCGGCCGGAAGGTGCTTTCTTTTGCAATGCACACATTGCACATGAGGTCTTGCGGGCCTTCTCATCATCTCTTGAATCTTAGCCAACTCTAGCTTCATGTCCTCCTGGCTCTGACTGACATTCTTTCCTTTCTCTTGGGCACTCTGGCTCGATCTCTTGCTAGCGGTCATGGCTCTCTTTGAGGTTCTAGAGGTTACACTATCTCAGCTTGTGGTCCTTGAGCTTCTCTCTTTGAGCACGTCATCTGCTCATATGGATTCTTCAAATACCCTAGCTACTACATCCCTTTCTAGGTTTGAATTGCGCACCAAGGCATTGTAAAGCTCTTCACTTCAGATTCCACTTATAAACACGATGGAGACCGCTTGTTCGCCAGGTCGCTTTGCAACTAGGATTCTCCTGAAGAGACTCTGCATATGGGTGATGTAGTCTCCAATGTCCTCTATGTTGTGTATTTCTACCATATGAGACAAGTGTCATTCGTTTGTTGTAATCTTAGGTTAAATGCACCCCCCCACATCAAAGTCCTTTTGATTGACGTTCATCACAGTCAAACAATAAGGTTATCCGAGTAGCTTGCCTTAGAGAACCTCTTGATGAAGAGACTCTTGAGGTTGTTGAAATTATTCCATTCGGCATTGTCTAAACTAGTGTACCATGTTTGTCCTTTATCCCTATGGCAAAGACCAAAATCCTGTGCGCATTAAGTAGGGTCCGTTAGGTTGTTCACCTCACATACTTGCTCAAACTACTCTATGAAACTGTATGGATCATTGTCAGGTTGATACTTGTCGAGTTGCTTGGCAACTATGGGTATCTTTGTTTGGCTTTTTGAATTTGGAGTAATACTTACTAGTCCCGTTAGCAACAAAGTTGCTAGGGCTACTCCGGTTTGCTCTGCAGCTGTGTTATCTAAGAGTCACTTCATGAGAAGCTCACTCAATGTAAGGTCAACTTCAAGCACTTTCTCCATCTCTGCATTGGGTCATGTCCTATTTCTATTGGCAAGTGCTAACACTCACTAGATGTCTCACATTTCTATCTCTTGCCTCAGTCTCTAAGTTTGCTACTCCTGATTATAGGCAGCTATGCTTTGAAGCACATCCCCCCTTGCTAGTTTCTGCTCTTTCTCGAGGTCCGCTATGATATCCTCGGTTGGTCCTCCATGGTGGTCCATTTTGGTCTACGAGTCATATCGATTTATCATCTGCTGGATGTCAACTAGGAAATCCCCCAAGTTGAGCTCACCCTTTTTGGGATTAGTGTTGGATCCCGACATTTCACCAGTCTCTTGGCCGACTAGGATGTTGATCAAGATGATCAACTCGGGTAAGGTTGAGTCCCTAATCGTGTTAGCTCCTTTCGCTCTCTAAGAGGCTTGCCCTGAGGCTTAATTTTCTTGGTTACACATTCAAGATCTAAGGGTCTTCTCCTATTAGTGGGTTCATTCGGTCTTGCTTATCTTACATGTGAGTTCCTTGTTATTTCAAACATTTCTCAATTTTAAATGCACTCAGTGCTTGTGGGGTACTTCCTTCCATGTGTAGTGTGAAATCAAGAGTGTGAAATCAGGCTTTCAACTTTCTAGGTGCACTTCAAGTGATTATTCATGCAATGTGTGACTATGATGAAAACAATTTGGTGAAGCACACGCTTTTCTAGTCCACTCCTATAGGTGGTGATCACTCTAATAGGTTCGTCCGGGTCCTCTAAGATGTCTCAGGTGGGTGGTCTGAGAGGCTATGTCCATAGTCACTTCCTAGGCCACTAAGCCAGGGTTTTTAGAGTCTGGAGGCTCTATGATCCTTTTGAGGTGTCTGGATGCCTATAGGAGTGTTTCTCAACTCTCAATTGGGCTCTGCCTAGTCTAGGACATGCTGATTTTGTCAGCTTTCATGTTCTATTCTCAGTGTTTGAGTCTCAAGTGTCCAATTTCTAGAATCAAACTCTTTGATTCTGGCCCATATCCGAGTGGTCATGGTGCGCAGATCAAACGCAGAATGCTCACGTAGTGAATCCCGGAAGGTCCCCAAGAACAATGAACTCTACCTTTTTGCACAAAAAACAATGTAAAAGCATGAACGACAAGAAGCAAGAGACAAATTGGGTTCAATCTCCCCCCATGCCTTGTGTGAGCGCTTCACAAAGCATGTATTTTATGTATATTTCAATCTTCATGCTCAATAATAGCCCCATTTACAAAAATATGACAAGCTTTTAGCTTTTGAGTTTGCTTTCTACAAAAATAGGAAAATAAAGCTAATGGACGGTGCCCATAGAGTCTGGCACGCCCAATCTCAATGTCCAAATAGAAATAACATATCCGGGCGCATAGGCGCATACAAAATAATAATCAATAATCAATGTCTCAATAGACATAACAAAATATAGGCGTGGCGCCTATCAAAATATAATCCAAAGGTCGAATACTCGCTAGACTCCAATGCTTTCCTCCGCCATTGCTGCTATCTCTACACATCAACTGAAGCATTCACAATCGTTAGTAAAATAATACAATTAAACTGACAAAAGTGAATACTTAGCAGTCTTCAGCTACATAAATAAATCAACTGGTTAGAAATAAATCCTAACCTTAATTTATTACGAGTGCGCACTCTAAACTCATAAATGTTTATTAATTTAATATGCATTTTGTGGAATCACCCGCTATGGAATCACCCATGTACACACTAAATTAATGAAACGCCCGAAAATGACAGGCGTCCCCATCAACTTCTCGCACAAAGAGTCCTCTTTGTGTATGAGCCCCGGTCATCTAAGTTTACGGAATCCATCGTAAAAACCTCACAGAATCCACCGTGGAATATGCCTCCTGGCATCATACCCCCGGGGTGGGATAGCAATTGACCTCAATTGCTATTAGCTCAATGTGGAGCTAACAGAGTGGGGAAAGCATTTAAGTCTCTAGTGTGCATCCATTGTGCTTCCTCTACAGGATGGTTCTTAAATTTGACTAGATATCTAGAATACCTTCGGCCAGTTCTAGTGGTCATGTAGTCAATGTCTATGATGGCTTCTGGTTCAAGTATTTCAGTCTCTTCTTCTAATAAAGGTGGATTTTCATAAACAGGGTGGATAGGTAATTGGCCTCTAAATAGTCTCAATAAACTGAAATGTATTATGAATTTTCCAATGAGATGGTAATTCTAACTTGAATGCATTATCATTAATCTTATGGATGATTCTAAATGGTCCATAGAATCTAGGAGCTAATTTGACAACTGGATGTCTATCTACACTTTGCAGTCTACGTTTTTCTATTCTAAGCCAAACATAATCATCAACTTTGAAATTCATAGCTTGTCTTTTCTTGTTGGCTTGTTTGGTATATGATTGTTGGGCTTTAGCAATCATATCCTTAACCTCATCAAAAATACTGTTGTGCATAGTAGCAATATCATCAGCACTCTGAATTCTATTAGACAAAGATGCAACAACAGGTGTAGATAATCTATATCCATAAATAACTTCAAAAGGTGCTTTCTTTGTAGATGTGTGCGGTGTATTGTTGTATGCAAACTGTAATAAATGCAAATGAGTGTCCCATGTCTGAGGTTTAGAGATAGTATATGCACGTAAAAGATCTAGAATGGTGCTATTTGTGGCTTCTGTTTGTCCATTTGTTTCTGGATGAAATGCAGATGAGAAATCAATCTTTGTGCCTAGATTTGCAAACAGTGTAATCCAAAAATTGTTACAAAATCTAGAATCTCGATCGGAAATAATCACTTTTGGCAATCCATGGTTAGTAAAAACAGTTTTCAAAAATAATTGTGCTGCTTGTGATGCTGTTAAAGTTTTCTTACATGGAATGAAATATGCTTGCTTACTAAATCTATCTACAATTGTCCAAATCATGTCATGGTTAGATTTAGTATTTGGTAAACCAGTAATGAAATCCATAGAAATATGTTCCCAAGGTTTAGATGGAATAGACAAAGGCATTAATAATCCATACTGTTTACCATGATGTCTTTTTATTCTTTGACAAATCAAACATTCAGAAACGAAATTAGATACATCTGCATCCATATGCGGCCAATAAAAATCTTCAGTTAACATGAGTAATGTAGATATGATACCTCTATGACCTTGATATGGGGGACAATGAATTTCATTCAAAACAAAAGATCGGAATGGAATAGTAACACACAGTCTCTTTTCAAAAAACATAAATCCATCATTATATGACAATGAATCAACAGGAATGAAATTATTTTGAACTAATTTTTGCCAATCAGAATGAAAAGTAATATCCTGGTGATATGTATCTTTCATAGCAATCAAAGAATCAAAAGATATGATAGAAATATTATGAATTGCAGGTCTTCTACTCAATGCATCAGCAACTACATTTTCTTTTCCAGGTTGGTATTGAATGATAGGACGAAAGCTTTGAATGAAGGAAGCCCATTTGATATGACGGTCAGAAATTTGGGGTTGGCTAAGTAGATGTCTAATGCTTTGCTGGTCGGTCTTTATCATGAATTCTGAACCCATTAAATAGTGCTTCCATTGTTTTAATGCTTGTACAATTGCTAATAGTTCTTTGTCATAAGTGGAATATTTGAGCTAAGAGGGTTTCAGCTTAGAACTAGAATATGCTATTGGATGATTGTCTTGCATTAGTACGGCTCCTATTCCTGATCCGCTAGCATTGGTCACAACTAGAAAGAATGGTCTGTTAAAGTCAGGCAATTGTAGAACAGGGGCATTGGTTAATGCACGTTTCAGTAAGTCAAAGGATTTCTGCTGAGTTTTAGTCCATTGATAAACAATTCCTTTCTTAAGAAGTTTTGTTAATGGTAAAGCAAGTAATGAAAAATTACGTACAAACTTCCTATAGAAACTAGCAAGACCAAGGAATGAGCGTAACTCATGTACATTTTTAGGAACAGGCCAATGCAATATTGCATCAATTTTCTTAGGATCAACTTTAATTCCTTCTTTTGATACAATATGACCTAAATATTCTATTTCTGTCTTAAAGAATTCACTCTTTTCAAGATTTGCAAACAATTGATTTTCTTTCAGTAATTGAAAAACTAATGATAAATGCTCATAATGCTCTTTTTCACTTTGACTAAACACCAAAATATCATCAAAGAAAACAATCACACAATACTGATATTTCAGAAAGATACGGTTCATCATTCTACTGAAAGTAGCAGGTGCATTAGTTAATCCGAATGGCATGACTAAGAATTCGTAATGGCCAAACTGTGTTCTGAATGCAGTCTTAAATATGTCAGATCTATCTAGCCTCACCTGATGATATGCAGACTTAAGGTCAATTTTACTAAATATAGAAGATCCTTGCAGTTTGTCCATAAGGTCATCAACTCTAGGTATAGGATACCTATTCTTTACAGTGATCTTATTTAATGCTCGATAGTCAATACACATACGATAGGTATTATTCTTTTTCTTGACTAAGAGTACAGGTGCACCGAATGGAGAACTGCTAGGTCGAATTAAGCCTCTATTTAGTAATTCTTCAACTTGACTCTAGATTTCTTTTTGCTCTATTTGATTGTGCCTATATGGTGCTTTGCAAGGTGGTTGTGTGCCAGGAATTAAATCAATCTTATGGTCTTCTGGTCGTGAAGGTGGTAAACCTGGTGGTAGGTCTTCTGAAAAACAGTCCTTAAAATATGCAAGAAATTCCTTATGCCTAGGGTGCATATGATTTTCCTTTGCATGCAATTCATTCACCCAAATGAGATATGATTTAGTACTCTTGCGTAGTGCACGTTTTGCTTGAGTATGCGAAAGCAGTGGAAAAATATTAGATGCATGCATACCATATAATGTAATAGATTTTCCTTGAAAATTAATATTCATTGTGTGCGTGGAATAATCTATATTTGGATTATGCTGGTGTCTCCAAGGCATTCCTAACATAATGTCGCTTGACTGTAATGGAACAACCAAGAAATTTCTTCTTTCAATATATGAACCAATTTGAATCTCTAAATCTTGTACTTCTTGTGTGCCATTGTACCTAGTGCCTAAAAATGTAGCTTTTATGTGATAATGCGTAGGTACAGTATGTAATTTCAATTCTTTTACCAATTTTGCTGAAATAAAGTCATGAGTACTACCGTCATCATGCAAAATAGTTCTTTCTTTTCCATGCACCATACATTTCATAGTCAACAATGAATGTGGAGTAGGCATACCTGGTAAAGTGTCGGAAGTAGTAGTAGTATCATCCTCATCTTCAGTAAAATCTGGCATATCCTCATGTTCGTCTTCGTCCATGGCTCCAAGATAGTTGATATGTGCTGGTGGCTTCTTTGAATGACAATTTGCTGCGAGATGCCCTGGCTGGTGATACTTGTAGCATACTATTGGCTTGGATTTGGTTACATTATTTGCAATGGCTGGAAGTCTAGGTACATTTGGATTTGCTTGTGGAATAGGCTTAGAATTTGGATTGACAGTGGATGGTAATGCAGGTGGTTTAGGCCAATTCTTGCGGAAAGATGGTGATGAGAAACGACCTGGATTAAACCTTCTAAAATTGGAATTGAATTGTTTAGATCCATAATTACCGTTGGCTTGGAATTGCTGTGGTCGTCTGTCTCTTCCGCGTAACTTATCTTCAGTGTCGTGAGCTAGTGAGATGGCGTCTTCAAGGGTAGCAGGCTTGAACATGTTCACTTCAGCGTAGTAATGTCCAAGAAGTCCAGACATATACTTCCGCTTATGTGTCGTCTCTGGTACGTCTTCAAGCATGCGTAGCTGTAGGAGTACATTCCAAAAACGCTCTGTATACTAGGGAATAGGCTCACGATCCCGTTGTTGAAGTAAATCCCATTGCTTGATAGCCTTCTCATGAAATTGCGGTGGAAGGAAATTCTGCATGAACTTCTTCTTGAAATCTTCCCAAGTAGCAGGACATTCTATGCTCTTGCGTACTACAGTCCACCATAGTGATGCTCTGTCTATCAGATGATTAGTAACACACTTGATTTTATCTTTTTCTGGTTAAGTTTCCTCATGGAAATAGTCATCAAACTGGCTAATGAATGATAAAACAGTCTTTCCTTCTCGTATGCCATTGAAAGTGCGAAATTTGAAACTTCGTTTACTTATCTTGGATTCCTTGCGAATGGTTTGTGCTTCAAGAGTGGCGTCGATGGTACGGTGAATCAAATCTTCAGCTTGAGGTTCTTCTTTGTCGGTGGATGCTCTTTGTAGTTTTGTCAATTGCGCTTGCAATGCTTGCCTAGCCCTTCGCTCTTCTTCCAATTGTAGCATGATTAGATCCAGCTTTTGTTCCATGGTAGGCTCAGGTAGGTCGTCTTCAGCCATAGGATCATCCATATGTGGGGTAGTCATCCTGTAAAACTCAATAAACCTTTCTTACTCAAAAGCAGGTTAGCGGGATGAGCGTAGCTCAAATTCGGGGTTACAAGGCTATGTATTTTTGGGTATTTCTTTCTCAATTTTCAAAAAATCTGCAATATTTCCGTCTTTGTTTGCTGAAAATACTTCAGTGAACCTGTAGATAGGTAGAACACCTTGCCACGAACAACTTTCCAGTTCAGAGTTTTTGCATAGGAACAAGTCTTCTAGGAGTTTTAAGCACTAGTCAGTTCTGAGTCCAGTTGACTAGTCTGATTTGCAGAGTTGCAGACTTAGCAGACTTATAGAGTTGCTGACTTGCAGAACTTAGGCCGACTTGAGGAACTTGCAGGACTTAATTTCACTTGACTTGCTGAACTTGTCTTCTGATGCGCAGTACCCGGAGTTTGGTGACTTTGTTTATCCTTTGTGACTTGCAGAGCTTAACTTGGACTTAGATGATTAAGCTTTGAAAGCTTACTGCAGTCGTCGTGATTTCGTGGGGGGGGGGCCGTTTTGTTGTCCGCGCGGAAAAATCGAAAGCTCCTCTTATAGCTCGAAGTGAAATTTTGAAGCTTAATAAGCTTCTTAAGCTTTCTCTTAAGCTTATTGAAAGAAGTAATGAGAAAAATAATGAATCTTATCTCTGGTTTTTCCACGACTTGATGAAGGAGGTGGATGCGTGGTCCTCCGCCTGCAGAGCCTGGTCCTTCGCGATCTGACAGTAGAAACAGGGGTTCTTGATCGCCAGAAGTCTGCCTGTATCGACGGTTCGCGATGAGATTGACTGTAGAGCCCGATCATTCTTGGAGCTCCGCCTTCGCCCAAGATTGGTAGCGATTGGAAGCTCTTGATCTCTGCTCCGCTCTGATACCACTGGTGCGCAGATCGGACGCAGAATGCTCACGTAGTGAATCTCGGAAGGTCCCCAAGAACAATGAACTCTACCTTTTTGCACAAAAAACAATGTAAAAGCATGAACGACAAGAAGCAAAAGACAAATTGGGTTCAATCTCCCCCCATGCCTTGTGTGAGCGCTTCACAAAGCATGTATTTTATGTATATTTCAATCTTCATGCTCAATAATAGCCCCATTTACAAAAATATGACAAGCTTTTAGCTTTTGAGTTTGCTTTCTACAAAAATAGGAAAAATAAAGCTAATGGACAGTGCCCATAGAGTCTGGCACGCCCAATCTCAATGTCCAAATAGAAATAACATATTCGGGCGCATAGGCGCATACAAAATAATAATCAATAATCAATGTCTCAATAGACATAACAAAATATAGGCGTGGCGCCTATCAAAATATAATCCAAAGGTCGAATACTCGCTAGACTCCAATGCTTTCCTCCGCCACTGCTGCTATCTCTACACATCAACTGAAGCATTCACAATCGTTAGTAAAATAATACAATTAAACCGAAAAAAGTGAATACTTAGCAGTCTTCAGCTACATAAATAAATCAACTGGTTAGAAATAAATCCTAACCTTAATTTATTACGAGTGCGCACTCTAAACTCATAAACGTTTATTAATTTAATATGCATTTTGCAGAATCACCCGCTATGGAATCACCCATGTACACACTAAATTAATGAAACGCCCGAAAAGGACAAGCGTCCCCATCAACTTCTCACACAAAGAATCCTCTTTGTGTATGAGCCCCGGTCATCTAAGTTTACGGAATCCACCGTAAAACCTCACGGAATCCACCGTGGAATATGCCTCCTGGCATCAGGTCAAGCCATATAGCCCGAGTCCGAGTGTTCGATTCTTGAGCATCCAAGTGATGGGGTCTGAGCCGAGTGGATTTGATTCAGATAGTCCAAGCAATCTGGTCCGAGTTGGATGGATGATTGTGTTCGAGAGTGGACAAGTGATCCGAGTGGTTTGAGTCCGAGTGTCCGAGTCTAGTGACTTGGACAAGGAGTGGTGTGTTCGAGTGGATGAAATTCAGACAATCCAATTAGTTCACTTGGACCCTAGGGCCAGCGTACGAGTGTGGCGGTGAATTATCGAAAGACAAAAAATATTAAAAAACCCTACTTGCGCCTTACTAATGATGGCACCTAGGAAATTGGCACTGATCACCGAGCACCAAGCAAAGTCCAGAACATACCTAGAGGGCCAAAGTGCACTGTGATGAAGATCAGAGCACATAATCTCTTCTCTTGTTTGTAGCTCTCTCTCTCAAGCTATCTCTCTCACTCTCAACTAAGCACATGAGCTCTCCTACCTGTTCTTGGACTATTAAGGACCTTCTCTATGCAATTCTGTGTTGAGATGGCAAGCTCAACACGTGCGGACATTGATGATGGACCGCTTGGCTAGATGAGTCTACACGTCTACACTTAGCACGTTGGTGGTCATTATGATACTCACATGGCCACTGACTTATCACTTATTATATTTAGTTTATTACACCTACCTATAGCTAGCAAAGATATAACGCCAGTCAATTAGTGTTGTTGGTTATGCATTGTTTGACTTAGAAGGCCACTTTCCTTTATGTTGTATCTTATCTACACTTTGTGTACATTGTATAGTGTGTGGAAGAAGAATAAAAAACCAGTAAGAAAAAGTTTTGGCCTCCATCTCTCTTCTTGTGTTCTTGAGAGAGCTTTCTCTTATGTATACAGTGTGTGTTTGGTGCCGCAGCTCAAGCAAGTCCCCCCACCACGCGATTCTTGACATTCTGATCTTCCCCCTTTCTTCCTTCTGATGCATTATTAAAAATTAGAGCTCTTTTTCTCTCCCTTTTTCCCTGTTTGGCATGTTCACAATAGCAAAAACTCTACTATGCATAACCTTCTTTTCTTGTTTTTTTTCTTGATCCTAATGCATTCAGATCCCAAGCAAATGCCTACACTAATCCAATCTACACATCTAGATCTAAAAAATTAGAAAACTTACTTGCTAAGGAGATCGAATACCTCTTCAAACTCCCTTACTTCCTACCTATCTAACTCAAGTACCAATTTGGGGAAAACCCTACTTCAATGCTCGATTCAAAGCAGTGCGCAAGCACTCAAGGCTTGAATCTGCTATTAGTCCTAGCAACAACGGAACCAAGTGTGGGAGCCTTCGCTCAACCGCCAAGACCCACAGACCACTTATTGCTTCAAATGTTTCAAGCCAAGTGCAATGGCTACCTCTCATATAGCCATATGGACTCTCACACCTACGAGTGTAGTGAGCTTACCTCCATGCCCGATTGGGTTGCCTCCTCCCTCAAGCACTCCGGTAACTCCATGATCCAAGGTGCAAGCTCAATCCTCAAGCTCCAAGATCCATGCTCCATTGCTACGTGTGAGACAAGAGAAGAAGAAGAAGAAGAGAGGAGAGGATGGAGAGCTTCTCCACCACGGTCCCTCACCCTCACACACTTACTCCCTCACACTCCCTCTCTCAAGCACAAGCTCAAACAAGCAAGAACAAGAAGAAGAAGAGAAGAGGAGAGCTATTTTTGGCCACACACATGAATGAGCTTCTCTATTCACTTTTTGGATTTTATTTATGCGCTAATCCCTTTTGGGCACCCACCCCTTTTTACATGACCGGCCATTTTAGCCTAGGTCCTCTTTTCCATTCCCTTCTATTTACATTATGGCTTCACCCATGCCCTTTTACTCTTTACAAATTGCACAGGGGGGAGCTTGGTGCTTTTTTATAAAGATTTAGGGCCACCTTTGCATATTAATATGCACCTCTTCCATTTTTGCACTCACCTTGGGTTTTTAAGGTGTATTTGCACTTTTGGTCCTTTTCCTTCTTATTTTTGCTGTCAGGCCACCTTTTTTCACTCTACCATGTATTCTAAAATTTTCTTTTGCTTCCTTCTTTTCATTTTTTGCATTTCTTGCACTGGGGTTAACACCCATCAATGTAGGTATATTGGCACACATAGCAATATGAGATGTATCCCATGTTTCACGCAGTGTAACTAAGAGAAACAAGGGAAGAAGAGTGCCCTTGAATTCAATCCCCTACGAAGTCAAATGACTAATAATGGAATGAAACTCATTTAAATGCATTGATATAGATGTGCCCTATTTCATGCAAATGTCCTTGAGCTCCTCAATGCCAGTGCAATGGCTCTAATACCAGATTTCGGAGTGAAGCCTGAAGTGGAAGCACAGAGCGGAAATAAGAGGTATGGTGGAAGGAGCAAAAGCAAGAGAGAGAGACACACAAGATGTGCAAACTCAAATAGTCACAATGTGTGACTAATCTTCCCTTTATTCAATGTCATTGAAAGAATAAAGAATGAGTGACAATGATGGGTGCTTGCTACTCCAATGTATAGGTGTGCAGATGTGCTGGTAGTACTGCTAATGTAACTAATACATAGGAGGCTAGGCACATGCAACTTTACCCCCAACATGCTCAATTTTGGATTCATACTTAGCTGGATTAATAGGTCTGGTTGCTAGTCACAGCCTCTGAGATACTTCTTGGTCACTACATGTGATGTAGGTAGAGGCATTGATACACACATGACTATGTATCAACTTTTAGAGGTTATGACACATGGTTAACTGGTCTTGAGACTATTTTTAAGCTAAGGATACCTTGGTTATGTAGAGTTTTTTCACTATTGATTGCTTCAAACCACTTACTTATTAGTGGAAATGGAAGGCTCCTCTTCATTTTGCATAATTCCTTGTGTATAGTAAATGAGACCTACATGGTATGCTATTTCTTATAGATGTTATGGCATATGGTTGGAGATGTATGTGGATGTTATTAAGCAAAAATACATTGGTTGTTGTAGAATTTCTACTGTCATTTACTCTAGGACTAAATTGTCATGTCTAGAAGGTGACATATCTACGCTGATTGGCTGAAGATTTTTGAGATTCAAACTAGAAAATTGATGCATGCTACATGTCCTGGGACTGAATTGGATGTTGACTACATACAAATGTACTTGTGTTTCTTGAATGTTCTACAAACATTTTATTAGTGAAGAGACATCTTGGTTTGCAGGGAGTTAGGCATTGACAGCTTGAATATTGCACTAAAGACTTAGAGTTGCAAACATGGCAAATGCTGATAGGATAGACCATATCACATAGATAGTGGGTGAGAAGTTGGATAACAATAATTATGCAATATGGAAATTTCGCATGCAGAATTTCTTGATTGGAAAAGGATATTAGGATCTGATTACATAGGTGATGAGGCTAAACCTAATCTTTCCAAATAAAATCCCACTACTGAACAATAAAGAGCACATCATGCATGGCTTAAACGAGCTTGTAGGGTCTTGTACTAGCTTTCACTACGTATCTCTAATGTGGTCATGCAGAATATGAGTTGCTATTCACCAAAAGTTGCATGGGGCATTTTAATGCGGTATTATGGTACTACTACTAGTTCACGGAAAATCTAGCTAAAATAGAAGTTTAATACCATGGATAGGAAAGGTCATCAGCATAGGACTATGTCACAAATATAAATATCATTGCTGATCAACTAGAATTTATTGGAGCTTATGTTGATGACAAAGATTTGGTTGCAGTTGCACTGAATGGCCTTGGACCAGAGTTGTTAACGGTATTTTGAGAAGGCTGCAGAAAGCGCAAGTGCTAGATACTATTTTTTGGTGGATTACTATTTTGTGGAGCTTCATTGTATTACTTTGGGCACTTGTGTATTACTTTTTACTCATGGACATCATCAGACTATCATGGTTGTATTATTTTGTGAGAGCTGGGCTCACTCCCGCCGTGGGTTGCGTACATGTAATTGTGATTAGAATAGTGTAGGCTTGGTCTATTTAGGCTAAGGTTCAAGCATGTTTCAAGGATTGACCGGCCTAAAGCCCACTATGTGGGTAGGATGCCCAAAGAGGGTGCAAACCCTAATTCACAGTTGTGGAAACCCTAAACGCAAAAGGGGCGCAAACCCTAACCCTAACCCTAAACACAAAACGGGCGTAAACCCTAACTCTAACCCTAAACGCAAAAGGGGCGCAAACCCTAACCCTAATTCTATGTTTATATAAGGGTGGGAGGTCTCAGTTGTATTCACCCCCTTTGGCACATTCATGCTGCGGAAGCTCTATTAGTGCAACCATTCAATCTTTCTATTCTATCATCTTGCTTCCATTGTGTTGAGAGTGACTGAGAGGGAGAGAGTGAGAGGTGTGTTGAGCGAGGGATTGAGGGAAGGTGAAGCTCTTCGTCGTCTTCTTGCTTTTCTCGTCGTCTCTACTAGCTCTTCGACTCGTTGGTGTGCTTGGTGGTGGATGCGAAGGAGCGACGGCATCGGATCGTGTTGATCGTGGTCGTGGAACTATCTTCGAGCCTTTGAAAGGTAAGTTAGGTGAGTTCACTACAACTCGAGCTAGTCTTGTGTTCTTGCTTCCTTGGGTTGGAGAGGAGAATGCTTGGTCAGTTAGAGCAGAGCGTGAGAGACAAGGTGAGAGATTGTCGCCAACGTGAGTTGCAGCTTCTGAAAGAATAGAAGTCCGTCCAAAGTCTCAACTGTTGGTGCGTTTGCCTCAACAAGAGTATAAATCATTTGATGCATCTATATCAATATGATCAGAAATGCTTGAGTTTAATGAGCTAGTTGCTTTGCTTGTTCATGAAGAGCTTAAGCTTGGAGTAGCTACATTCTCAAGTAGCTCAAAAGATAGAGATGCAATTTTTTACTCGCATCAAATAGGCCATGGTAGCCATGGTAGAAGGTTAGCTTGTGGTCAAGGGACTTATCATAATGCATCTCAAAGTGTGAATAAGATATAGAATGCTAGAGGTGGTGGATACTTCCAAGAAAGGGGGAGATCCAACTCTAGAGGTAAAGACTCATGGCAATCTCAGAATGGACATAAGAATGCAAATAAAAATAAAACTACCACTACTATGGAAAGTATGGGCATATTGCTAAGGATTACTGGAAGAAGCAAGAAAATTAGAGAGGCAAGCAATAGGGGCACTATGCTACACCTAGTCATATTAAGGATGCTACTCTTGACAGGTTGTTTGCTATGATCTATGTTTAGAAGAATGTCTCTGAGACCACTAAGTCAAACGATGTATGGTACATTGATTCGAGAGCTTCTAATCACATGACCTTGCATGGTGAATAGTTCACTGATATGGTTCTGGATAAGCATGGTTATGTTTGTATAGATTATGATATTTTGCATAATATTGAGCATAAGGGTGTGATTCCTCTTATTATAGATGATGGATAGAAGAAGATTTTGCATGATGTCTTGCATGTTCCTTCTATCACACTAAGAATCTGCAATCATTTGGGTAGATGACTGAACATAATTTGCAAGTGCAATTCAATAAAACAGCCAAGGAAGAATAGGGTTCTCCTGGAAATTGCTAATGCGATGCTTAACGAGAAGAATATGCCACTATGTTATTGGGCTGAGGCTATTATGACACTTGCGCATGTATTTAATCGTACTCCTACACCTAGAATTCATGACATGACACCATATCAAAAGTTGTATGGATGTAAGCCTGACATCAACCATTTGAAAGTCTTTGGCTGCATTGCATATGTACACATTCCAAGTGAGAAAAGAAGGAAGTTGGATCCTAAAGCACATAGGTGTGTCTTCATTGGCTATGTACAAGATCATAAAGTATATAAATGCTTTGATCCATCTACATGGGAAACATTAATCAATAAAGATGTTATCTTTGATGAGTTAGCATCTTGGTATGGCTCACAAATTGCTATTCCACCTTATGTATCTTTAGATCATGTATCTACTGAGCTTTCCAATAGAGTATTACTATGACCAGGCATGCAGGTGATATATCTCTAAATGTTTTCCCTTGGACTGGTAGATTATGCCGTCATGCATCACCATCCATTGATAGCACTATGTTAGTGAGGGGGAGAAATGTGACAGAAGGCAAAGGCAAAAGAGAAAGAGAAAGTTATTGATGATGCTCTTGGAATTTTGACTTCTGGATATGACTCAACTGATAGACTGGATAGTGAGCTTGGAATTCCATCTATGTGTACTCTTGGAGTCAGGCATACTAGATATGTACCACCCCATGAAAGAGGGAAATTAAGCAGTCCACCATAGTTGAGACACTTGGTAGAGGGTGAGATACCCTATTGACAAGCTTACATACAGTGGATTTTAAGCAAAGTATTATGCATGTATGACAAAGCTCATGGGATACAAAGAGTCTACTACATTCATTGAAATTGTCATGGACAAGAATTGGTGTAAGGAAATGGATGAGGAGATGAATACGCTATCTAAAAATTAGATTTGGAAATTGGTTGCATTGCCTGATGGAAAGAAGTCGATTGGATGTAAATGGGTTTATGAAGTTAAGTGCAAGTCTAAGGGAAATATTCAAAGGTATAAAAATCAAGTTAGTAGCCAAAGGCTATGCAAATAGTATGTTCTAGATTATGAAGAGACATTTAGCCATGTTGCCAAAATGGCAACTATCAAGACAATAATTCATTAGTTGTAGCAAAGGGCTAGAAATTATAGTAAATGGATATTAAGAATGCATTTCTAAATGGAGATTTAGTAGAAAAAGTGTTCATAGATCAGTCCAAAGGGTATGTGTACCCTTAGAATCCGATTATGTCTGCAAGCTGGAAAAAGCACTCTATGGGTTGAAACAAACTCCAAGAGCCTGGCATGCATGGATTTGTACTTACTTCTAGAGTCTTCAATTTGCAATTGGTACAGGTGATCATAGTCTATTTATGAAGAAAATAGATGCAAGACTTGTGGTATTAGTCATCTATGTAGATTATCTAATTATTATAGGAGATGGTGATATTGGGATACAAGATGTTATGAGCATGTTGAAAATTGAATTTGATATGCAGGATTTGGGAGACCTAAAGTTCTTTCTTGGTATTGAGGTTGTAAATTCAACAAATGGATTGTGGCTAATGCAAAGACAATATGCATTGGAGATGCTAAAGAAATATGGTATGATAGATTGCAAACCCTTGGATACTCCATTGGACCAGAATACTAAGTTGGATGTGAATATTGGAGCTGAAATTTGACATATTACTATGTACGTGTAGATGGTAGGAAGCCTCATCTACCTTACCATCACTTTTCTCTATCTCAGTTACTCAATTGTACTTATGAGTCAGTTCATGCAAAAGCCTATAAAAACCCACTTGGATGCAATAAGGAGAATTATGCGAGCGCTATATCAAGGCTATAGTGGACTATGGACTCTTTTATGAGAGTGGTAAGCATCTGAAACTCGTGGAATATACTAATGCAAATTGGGTAAGTTGTCCATATGATAGATGGTCTACTAGTGGGTATGCATTCAACTTTGATAGTGGGATGATTAGTTAGAGCAACAAGAAACAATTGACGGTTGCAGTCTCTAGTACTGAGGCAGAGTATAGAGGTGCCACATTGGCAGCATGTGAGATTGCTTGGTTTTGCTGAAGTTGGTGATAGATTTGGGTATGTAGAAAGGTGTTCTAGTCACATTATATTGTGACAATATGAGTAGTATACTTCTAGCTACAAATCCTATGCATCATGCTAGAACAAAACATATAGAGGTACACTATCACTTCATATGAGAGATGGTACTTATAGTGCAAATAGATCTCGTGCATGTCAAGAATGAAGACCAAGTAGCTAATATATTTACTAAGTCACTAGGTAAAGATAGTTCAATCATTTTAGAGAGTTGTTTGGGAAATAGAGTATTTCTTAAGCTTGAAGGAAAGTGTTGAAGATCAAGCTCATTAGCTCACTTGACTCTTCTAGCTCTAACTTAGGTGTATAGTGTGTGTGGTCAATAAGTTGAGTTAGTAACTCAACCACACTCAATCCTCTAATTAGTGTAGACCTGAACAATAAGACAGAGCCTACTAACTTTGTTCATAATCTCTTTTTTTTCAGGCAGATTTGAGTGGAATTTGAGAAGTTTCTGTTATTCAAAATTTATTGTGTTAAGGGAGGCTTAAATCAGATTATCCTAGCTAAGCCCCTTAAGCCCTCATCTTACAAAAATAGGTCAATTCTAAAAAGGAACAATGAAAAGAACCTATTTCATGACTCGAAAAAGAAAGGAAAATGTAATATTCGAAAAAGATCTGTCAAGTGCAAGTAAAAAAGCCGTATGATGGGTGACTCGCATGTTCAGCTTGGAGAGTAGTTATTTAGCCTACATAATTCATTTACATAGGTCATATAGCATTTAAGAGACATAGATTTGTTTCTCTGAGATCTACATTTTATCATCATTCAGCTAATCATACAAAAATCTTAAGCCCACTATCATTAAGCACAGGTAAACGATTGACTCTATCCTACTGGCCGGTAGAACTGTACAGAGAATAAAATAATTAGCTAGCGGATACATTGATAAGGCCTCCGGAAACCCTTTGACAACTGCACCTTTCATGCTATTGTGTGTTACTCTTTGATTATTGAAAAGAGCAATGAAAAGTAATGAATAACATGGTATGGAAGAAAGTTGATTGCTTTGTTTAATGTTCAATCTCATTGCCTCTATTTTCTCTCTAGTTCTTTGTCAATTTCTCTTTATAAGCTTCCACACTATAGTCTCATACATGTCAGACATATTTGCTCCATGACATATGTCTAGACAAGGTTAGCTTCCTATAGAAATTACACGGCACAACGGATAGAATCTAAGCAAGGAATAGAGAACACACAATAAATATGAGAAGAACAATGACTACTTTAATTTCAAACAAAAACTAATACAAATATAGCTCTATCCACCCGTGCACTTCCACTGTGAAGCTTAGATGGCGATCTAGACAGATGACAGGCAAATAGCTTAAGGATAGTTGGAAGAACTCTGACTAGGTGAAATATAGATTGATGATGGATTTAGAGGGGTCTTCCTTTTATAGCCTGGAAAGGTAGTCTAGTCAGCATGTTTGACCATATTGTGAACCTTTCCTAGTCGGCTAGGGAATATTTCATACCATACCTCGCAACTTGATGCATTGCGCCTCAAGTTGCTACCAACATAACTACTCTATCTAACCCAAAGGCTAGATTCACAAAGGTTACATTTTTGCCATCCAAGAACATTGACCTCATCTGACATACAAGTCAAGAACCACCCAATGTCCGTGCTCACACATGGCTTCCCCTCATAATGGAGGGCCTTACAACTTAGAGCACCATGGATCATTGGTGGCACCTTACTAGGGTGGGGCATTGAACATATCTAACACTCCTCTTTAATAGGTTTGAACTTTCACATATCATATGACCCTTAAGATGCGACTTTGATAACTCTTCCTTGCTAATTTGCCTACCTTGAAGGAAAACATCAACAAGATGGAGGAGATGTAGAATTAATTGGCATCCCTAGAAAAAAAAGGTTTCATCGGAGGACTTCTTTGACCCTTTTAACGCATCTCCTTACCCTAAAATATGTTGTATTCTATACCAATCTTCTCATATCTAAGGTTTGGGAAACTATCACATGGAAAGAACTTGTGCCCATGATATTAGAGCTAAATGTGAGACACAAGGAAATAAAATCATGTGGAGAAGGGATAATGGTCATGCTTTTACGGGTAGCACAACTTGAAGAGCAGTCAAAAGTAGAAGAAGAGCAACCCAAAGAAGTAGCAATGTGATAAAGAGAAGGATGAAAATTCTAAAATTCATCCCAAGTGAGCCTTCCAAGATTCTGTCTAATTGTCATAGGTTTTGAGGAGCCAATGACATCAAACCGCCTATGCTCAAGGTATCTATTGGTAGGGCTTAAAGCTTTTCTCCACAAGCTAAGAGGTTGAGCTCCTCGATGCCAATGCAATGGCTTTGATACCAATTGAAGAGAGATGAGATATGAAATGGAAGCACGGAGCAAAAGCAAGAGCTATGGTAGGAGCGAGAGAGACAGAGACAGAGACAGAGACAAAGACAGAGAGAGACAAAGAGAGAGAAGATGTGGGAACTCCAATAGTCACAATGTGTGACCGGTCAAATGTTACTCAAAGAATAAAGAAAGAAGTGACAGTGATGGGCACCCACCACCTGCAGTGTATGGATGTGCGGGTATGCAGGTACTATCAATGTAACTAATATATGAGCAACTAGGCACATGTGCCTTTACCCCCAACATCTCTCGAGGTGTATCAATTGTAGGGGTTTTTATGTGGCCTCAAACTTTCTTCCATTTATTCTCCTTGAGAGACCCTATGTGTGTGTGTGTGTGTGTGTGTGTGTGTGTGTGTGTGTGTGTGTGTGTGTGTGTGTGTGTGTGTGTGTGTGTGTGTGTGTGTGTGTGTGTGTGTGTGTGTGTGTGTGTGTGTGTGTGTGTGTGTGTGTGTGTGTGTGTGTGTGTGTGTGCGTGTGTGTGCACGCGCGCGCACGTGCATGCGCACATGCAAGGACTAAGTGTGGGTATAGTGTGTGTATAGGGACATAGTGTGTGCTCGCAAAACTCTGAACGCTCATGTGCTAGCACTTAGTCTCACATGGTTGAAATGAAGGTGCTCACAGGGTATAAAAAGATCATGACAGGGCCAAAACTAAGGCATTTGGTCTCCCAATTCAATCAGTTAGTTCACAATTAAATCAATTAGTTCAATTAGATCTATTAGTTCACGATTGAGAATAAGACTTGTTATAGGTGCTCGTAATGCCAAGCACTAGCGCTTGGCTGCATTGCTCCAATCAAGGCAAGGTGCCTTGCCTAACTTCATGGCTAAGCTCACAAGGCATGGTGTAGGTGTTGGCCACTTGACTTGATGCTCTAGAGAAGATCACTATCCCCTCAACCATGCCCACAATGATCTCCACAAAGATTGTATTCTTGATCTGTGCCTACTTCAACCCTGACAATGGGAAGGAAATGGAGGAAGAGGAAGAATTGGAAGAAGATGTGGAGGAGGAGGTAGAGGAGTAGTTCTTGTAGTCATTGATCATGCAACTCTAGCATCATTGGTGGTCAGCACCATGTCACAGTGCAGCATGGACTTGGTGGGGAGAAAAGTCACCTAACAGCCATTGATAGTAGCCAATACTTGCACCTATGTCATGCCTATTGTAGGTCTCAAGTGGCCTTTCTACCAATGCATCAATAAATACAAGCCTCTACAAGCCCTCTGACATGGCATTGGAAGGGCCTAGCTAGCTTGTTCATGGACTATGAGGCTCAAACTACATTGAACATGTATCCAGATAGTGATGTGAGATTAGATCTCGGATCTCAAATTGGGCAACTGGTGCTTTAGTGATTGTGAAATGTGATTATGACCTAGGTGGTGCGAATGAGTATGACCTAGGTGGTGCGAGTTGTAAGATTGTGCAAACCCTAGGCGGTTCAAGGATGGTGGTGCGAGTAAGTGAGGTGGTGCGAGTTGATGTGTTAGAGCAAGGGTGAGAAAAAAAAAGAGAGAATATATATATATATATATATATATATATATATATATATATATATATATATATATATATATATATATATATATATATATATATATATATATATCTTTCCTATTCCCCTACCGACCCTTCTGGCCAACTTCCCTACTTATTCTCGTTAATCCGCTTCTCCTTCTCAACTGCTTCCACTTCCCTTCTCTCCTACTCTTCTTCCTCAACTTCTCATATTCTCCTACGCTTCCTCTTCTTCGTACTCTTATCTTCTTCTATCCCCTTCTTCTTATTCTTCTTATTCACCTTCTTCCCCTCTTTCTTCCACTTCTCTTATTCTTCTTCTTCTATCGTTCTTCTATCTCAATCCTTGCATCTTCTTCTTCTTCTTCTTCTTCTTCTTCTTCTTGTATTCTTCTTCTCTTCTTCTTACTCTTCTTCTTCTAGCTCTCTTCCTCACTACCTCTTTCCCTTCCTTTTTCTCTATTTCACCCTTTTTTTCATCTATCTCTTCTTCTTCCCAACCATCTTCTATCTACTTCTTCTTGGCCTTCTTTGCTTTCTCCTTCCTCTACCTCACAAGCCAAGAACTTTAGAAGACGAGTACAAAGGCAAGCAGTATATTTGGTTAGATCTCAACCATAAACATGTATGTAACCAATGACAAAAGCAAGAACGATGAACCCTCATCTCCCAACGTTCCCACACAAGATGTCCAACAACAAGAAGAGCGCTTTGAGTTTTGAGTTTTGAGTTTTGAGTTTTGAGTTTTGTGTTTTCTTGTGTTTTTGTGTTTTTGAGTTTATGGTTTGTGTTTTCTTCTATTCTACCCTATTCCAATCTTAATCCAACAAACCGGTTCCTTCTGATTTGGCCCTTCCTAACCTAGCCGCATGGGTTTCGGAAGCTAGCCAACAAACGTGGACGATCGGAACCACATCGATCCTATCCACGCCCATGCACAAGCCTCCTATTCCGCCACACGGTGGGAGTGTGAGAACCTCGGTGGTTGCACCATCCTAGGTCCCGGCAACGGAACCAAAATGCTGAGGCAAACACACCAACAGTCGGGACTTTGGACGGACTTCTATTCTTTCAGAAGCTGCAACTCACGTTGGCGACAATCTCTCACCTTGTCTCTCACGCTCTGCTCTAACTAACCAAGCATTCTCCTCTCCAACCTAAGTATCGTGCTGGCGACGACCCATACAGCTTCATAGAGCAATTTGAGCAAGTTTGCGAGGCCAATAACCTTATAGGTGATGCCAAGCAGGCTCAAGCCTTTGGGCTTTGCATGGGCGAGAAGGGTCGTACTTGGTTTATTGGCCTCGATCTAGCTGAGAAGGCTTCCTTCGCAGCTCTTAAGACTCTCTTCATAAAGCGATTTGCCGAGGCAGGCTATGGGGACAATTTAATTGTTCGACTCATGAATATTGAACAACACGACGAAGAGAGCATGAGAGACTATGTGTCTCGATTAAAAGGCCTCTACAAGAGAATCCCACTAGCTGAAAAACCAGCTGCTAAAGCAGTCACGAAGGCTTTCATCAAGGGTATTCGTGATGAAAAGATCTATGAGGCACTGGCTAGCAATTCCGTGCTAGATCGAGCAAATCTCAATGGAGTCTTAGATGAAGCAATCCGCATAGAAGACCTACACAAGGAGAGAACTTGCGATAAGAAAGGAAAAAGCCTCGAATCTGAATCCCAATCTAGTAGAGGAAAACTTGAGATAGGAAACACCCAGACTCAGCATCTCATGGCTGATGTGATGAAACAACAGCAAGATCTCTTAAAAATGATCGACTCATTCAGGCAGCCTCGACCGTACTGACAAAACGTGCAGTGCATACATTGCGGCGGTGATCACTTGCCATCCGAATGCTCTCGACAGAGTAGGACCTGCAGAAATTGTGGGCGATTTGGTCACGAAGCTTCTACTTGTAGAGCACCTAGGCGGCTTCCCTATGCTGCACCCTACGCAAATCGTGGGTTTCCATACCCCAGACCTCAGCAGATGGCTCTTCTTGCTCCTCCTGACCATAGACCTGTAGCTCCTCGAGCTGACATTAACCCATCCAGCATCCCACGGCCTCCGGGCCCTATCATAACTCACCCACCTAATGATCCCCCTGTCCACTATGTTGAAGAGCCCGTTGAGGAGGATGATTATACCAACCCATTTGTCTCTTATGACGAAGAAGGAAATGTGGTGCTCATGGACTATAGACCAATCCCGATCATGATGTTGGGACGGGGTCGAGGGCGCGGCTTGATACAACCCGCGAGACTCTTGCCAGTTGGACTTGTGGCCAACCTGGTCACATCTCCACACGTTGCCCGCAAAAACAAGAACAATCAAAGGAGAACGAATCTGATCAAAGGTGTCTTGAGTGTGGAATCACTCACATGTATTCCGATTGCCCGAAGCGGAAAGCTAGCTCTAGCAAAGCTATTGTTCCCATTGTTCCCTTGACTCTCTTTGCAGTAGAAATGCTGAAAGATGAGGATGTGACTCCCATTCCGATTAATGCCATTACCCGAGCACAAGCTAAGCAGGGTGGTGTCAGTATCCCTAGCCCATCTCTAGCTACTGGCTCTATCATTGGAAAGAAGAATGCAAAGAAGAAAGCTAAGCGTGCTACTCTCAAACTCAAGAGTGACGGGGTGACTTCAGCTCCCACAGTTGCCTCGAGTGCTGAGCAAGCCACGTCTGCTCCACACACAGAAATGGTTGCTTCAGCCAAAGTAGGTGAATACCCCAATCCTGAGCATCAACTTAAGTTGATTAGCAAAGTAAAGAATTGGGTGGAAGAGGCTCAAGCTGAGATTAGGGCTGAAGAAGCCAAGGATAATTTGCAACCACATGGCATCAATAGCATACTTCCCTTGGCCTCAACAATTGGCCCTAACACCTTTGGATGACCCGCTACCGACCTTGGTGCACAACCACTTGCCCAAGGTCAGCCAAGGAAGTTACAGTATCAGGAAGTAGGCCCTGGGTTGCTAGCTGCCTTATCCTCTACCAGTGTTTCCATCCCATTGGGCATGCTCTTCAAGAACAATCCTACCATTTGGACAACATTCAAGACTTGGATTGATGGAAGCACCGAGACCCAGCCTATTGAGGACGATCCCCAACATCCATTGCCTCGCTCCCCTCCTACCCCCATCCTCGGAGCTCTTGGAGTTGCTACGTTCTAGGAGGGTGCTGAACAACATGCAGTACTCCCTGTGGAAGCACTTGGTGACTCCACGAGAAGAGGCATTATCGATACTGGAGCTGGTGTCAGCATCGTGAATCAAGCAGTACTTAAGACGTGGGGCAACCCTCCAATTGAGCCTGTCCACTTTAATCTCATAGTCGCCGATGGTTCTAAGGTCCGACCCTTGGGCGTGTTGAAGGACTGGCCGGTGAAGATCGCTGGTGTTAAGTTCTGTGTCACATTTGTAGTCATGAAAGGCGTTGACTATGACCTATTGCTTGGTCGACCCTGGATGCGTAATGCACGACCCATTGAAGATTGGGGCAATGGTCTAGTCTTTTTAGGAAATCGTACTGAGGCTGTACGCATTGAAATGGATAGCTAGAAGATTACCTCAGTCGACCTAGATGCTATCTCCAGCCTGTTGCGTGGTGACACCATCTGTCCCCCAACCCAGAAGCCCTTAAACAAATATATTCCATGTCCGGAAGATGAGCAGGACTGGCTTCATATTCTTGCTACCTTGGAGTTGCCCTTCACGGAAGAAGGAGAGTACAAAGAAGCTAACGAACGTTTGAGTCGACATAGACTTAAGGAAGCCCCTGTAAACAAGCTCGATATTCCTGATGAACTTCCTTCTATGCCGTTATTGATGATGCATGCTGGACCATCATGCACATCTAAGCCAAAAGGTTTCTGTGTACCTACTGATCGCCTTGAGCTCCGTAAACTCCTCTTCTCATGGAGACCAGCCTTCAAGAATGTGGCTGAGGCTAACCTATTGATCTTTGAAGAGCTTTTAACGTGTCCTGTATGGCATTGGACTGAACTTCATCAAGTTTTGTTCGATTATCATAATAACCTTTTTGTCTCCATGATGCCTCCGGATGACTCGGACACAGAAGAGGATGGTGACTTTGAAGATGACCCGACTGAATATGCAAGTGATACCGATTCTGATGTAGACTATGACTCTGATGGAAGAACCATTGAGCAAATCACAGTTGACCAAAAACCCTCCAAAAGCCCCACTTTTCACATTGATGCTGGCCTGGTCCATGTTAAATCCGATTTAGAATGGTTGGAATACTTGCAAGCCATGGACTATGCACAACTGGAATCCTATACTTTTGACCCCACTTCCAACCCTGATTTGTTTACTACTGAGCCCTCAGACAACCTCCCTTTTGATGCTCCACCGACGTCAAAGGAGTATGATTCTGAGTCCGATGCTAGTACCGACTCTGATCCTGAAATCCCTCAGCCCACCCCAGCTCCACGCTCTAAGATGAACTTTTTGGTTCACTTGAGAAGGATGCATCTTAAGAAAGCTCCGAAGAACCTTGACTCTGACATAGGCTCTCAACGTAAGCCCCAAGATCTCCCTAAACGCTTTACTCGATTCAAGAAAGGGGATCGGATTGTCATTATGCTTGGTACCAAACGCCAGGGCGCAACTAGTGAGTCTATTGAAGGCCCTGCAAAAGTAAAGGAAGTTGACCTTGCTAAGGAAGGGGAATCGCCTAAACCCGCCTTTATCGTTGAGGATTTACGCAAGGAAGATGAGGAGGCGCTCATCCAGTTGCTCAAGGAGTTTCGAGACGTGTTTGCCTGGAACTACACAGATCTCAAAGGAGTGCCACCTCAGGTACTTACTCACACTATTCCCATGCGGCCCGACGCTAAACCTGTCAAACAGAGGCCCTACCCCATGAATCCTCGCTATGCTCAGCATGTGAAGGAGGAATTGGACAAATTGCAGAAAGCAGGATTTATTTATGAGATTGAGCATACTGACTGGGTATCACCCATTGTCGTGGTCCTAAAAAAGAATGGCAAAATTCGAGTATGTGTCAACTATAAGAAGGTCAATGCAGCGACCAAACGCGATCACTATCCGCTGCCCTATACAGATTACATGATTGAGAGAGTGGCCGGGAAGGAGGCTTATAGCTTCCTTGATGGATTCTCTGGATACAATCAAGTTCAGGTTCACCCAAATGACCGTCATAAGACTGGTTTTGCCACTGAGTGGGGCGTATTTGCTTATATTGTCATGCCATTTGGGCTGACCAATGCACCCGCCACCTTTCAACGCTTGATGTGCACCATCTTTAAAGACGTGTTGTGTAAGTGGCTTGAAGTCTTTGTTGACGACCTTTGTGTCCACAACAGTTGGGACGAGCACTTAGCCAAACTTCGCTTTGTCTTTGAATGATGTCGACAGTATCAGCTTTCTCTAAATCCCCTGAAATGTCAATTCTGGGTCTTGCATGGCATCATTCTAGGACATGTTGTGTCCAAGAATGGCATTGCCACTGATACAGCCAAGATCAAGGTTATTATGGAGCTTCCACCTCCCACCAATCCGAAGGGTATTCAATGCTTTCTTGGGCATACTGGCTATTATCGCCGCTTTGTTCTAAACTATGCTGCCCCTGCCAGGCCACTTTATAAGCTTTTGGTTGTGTGGGCATGGATTGCTGAATGCCAGGATGCCTATGAGGCCCTGAAGAAGGCTCTTGTCTCTACACCCATTTTACGAGCCCCAGATTGGACAATCACATTCCATGTTCATATTGATGCATCCAAAATTGCCATTGGAGCTGTTTTGTGCCAACCTAGTGAACATAACATGGACTTTCCAGTAAGCTTTGCAAGCAGGCAACTTACTGAGACTGAGATGAATTATTCCACCACTGAACGGGAAGGTTTAGCAATGGTTTATGCAGTTAAGAAGTTTCGGCATTATTTGCTTGCCACTCCCTTCACATTTTTTGTTGATCATCAAGCTCTACTTTATCTTGTGAACAAGCCATGTGCCACAGGCAGAATTGCACGGTGGTTGTTGTTGTTGCTTGAGTTTGATTTCTCTGTGGTTGTGCAGAAAGGGAAGCAGCATTACATGGCTGATCACATGTCTCGATTAACCAGTGGAGAAAAGGCTACAGGAGTTCATGATAATTTACCCGATGCCCATTTATTCCGCCTTCAACAGGAGGCCCAACTGTTCAAGGCTGATCTTACACCTCATTGGGCCGATGATATTGTTGCTATTTTAGAGAATGGAATTCCTGAACGGCCCATTGAGAACGCTCGTCTCACTCGCTTGTTGATTAAGATCCGACCCTACCAGGTGATTGCTGGTCAACTTTATCGACTAGGGCAGGACAGTCTTCTTCGACGATGTGTTTGTGAACATGACATGGAGCGTGTGCTTCAGGAAGCCCATGGCGGCATTGCTGGCGGACATTTTGATGGTTAGGCAACAGCATGTAAGGTCTTACAGGCCCAGTTGTGGTGACCTACCTTGTTCAAGGATGCGACACGTTTTGTTAAGCATTGTGATGAGTGCCAGCGTACCAAACTTCCTATTCGCAGGGACAAGATGGAACTTTCACCTATCATTGCTAGACAACCTTTTGAAAAATGGGGGATTGACTTTGTAGGACCTATCACTCCAGCTGCTCAGTATTCACAAGCACGCTACATCATAGTTGCAACAGACTATATGACAAAATGGGCTGAGGCACGTGCCACCCGTAAGAATGATGCTCGTACAACATCTTCTTGTGGGAACAGGTGATCTCTCGCTTTGCCTGCCTGATCGAGTTTGTTAGTGATCAGGGGACTCACTTTTTGAATGAAGTCATTGAGCATTTGCTCTCCACCTTTCTTATTATCCACCGCAAGTCATCTCCATATTATCCTTAGGCAAATGGCCGGCTGAGTCCTCCAACAAGATTTTGCTTAATGTGTTGACCAAGACTGTTTCTGCTTCACGCTCTGATTGGGATAATAAGCTTATGGCTGCCCTTTGGGCTTACCGCACTGCCTTCAAGACTGCAACTGGGCAGACTCCATTTCGACTCACCTATGGTACTGACGCTGTTATGCCAGTTGAGTTTCTCATCCCCAGTCTTCGCATTGCAGTACAGGAGCATTGGGAAGGCACTAGGGCTTGGACCAACCGCCTTGTGGAGTTGGAATGTCTCACCGAAACTCGCCTTTTGGCCACCCATGCTCTCCTTGTTGCTGAAAAGGCCCGACGTAAGGCCTGGTTTGATCGACATGTGCAACAACATTCCTTTGATAAAGGTGACCTGGTGCTCTTGTATTCACTTAAGGTCCATAAACAAAAATTGAGACTTCGCGGCCTAGGACCGTATTGCGTTCGTCAAATTAGCAGGATGGGCAATGTTGAGCTTGAAACCCTAGAGGGGGAAGGCATAGGACATTTCAATGGCAGCCGCATTAAGAAGTATTACCCCCCAAACCATTATTTGCATGAACGCCCCATGCACCCTCCTGATGTTCCTGTCAGTGCGGTCATGGTGGCTGAACAAACCTGGTATGAGCAACTTGAGCAGAAGGCAGATGCTCATAAGTTGGCTTCATCTAGCACCACACAGAATTCCTCTTCATTTTTTAATGTACGAGCTATTTCCATTTCTTTACTTGACCTTGAGGATGACCTTGTCATTCCCCTGGCTTTCCTTTGAATCCAATTGACTGCTGCCAAGCAGGTCACTATTGACGCTCTCATTGATGAAGGTTCTGACTTCAACACCCTTCCATATAACCTCTGGATGGATTTGGGCCAACCCACCTTGACACCCACTCACACTAAGCTTAACCCCTATGGTGGCCAACCTTACTCGCTCTTGGGTAAATGTAAGCTTTTGCTTACTGTTGCAACTAAGAGTATCCCTCTTCTTTTTTATGTTCTTTCGAACCGCGAAGATGTGGGCAAGGAACTTCTCTTGGGCCGACCTTTCAAGTATCAGGTTCCATGCACTATCAACTATGTTGATCAGCGCATTACATTGCAATTTCCAGGTGCCCATGTAGTTTCTGCTTTCAGTAAAGGGGATCTTTCTGCGGGGCCAATGCCAATTCCTCTTCCCACCCCTTCTCAGTCGGGTAGTTCCTTATTTCATCAGTTGCTGCAAGCCCAACATCACCATGCTACTCCTGTTAGTCGCGCCTCAAAACCCACGCCTATGAAGTTTCCTCACTTCCAGTGGTGACCTCGCCTCCCCTCACCACCTCCATTTCCACCTTCACCACCCTCAAAGCCGTTGCATCGGCAACTGAGTCGACGTCGTCGAACTCCTCCAAAGCCCACAATTTCCTTATGTTGGGTGGCACGTGCTTTCTTGGAGGCTCAGGGCTATTACCAGGGTAACATCTACATTTGGATTCCCAAATGATCTAACTTCTCATCTATCCCTTTTTCTTGGGCTTTGTCCACCGTTCCTCTAGGCTACTCGAAGCGCCAAATGTCTTATCCGCGGGTTTCTCATTCCTTCCTACCTCCAGTCACCCCGTCTCATGACGAGTCAGAGTCTACGCCCCATTCCGCTTCCCTTAACCAACCACCTCCTAATAAGAAGTCATTTCCACTACCTTCCTCTGTCTCCTCATCTCCATCTTTCGCTCCGGAACCCCCTCCTGACCCTCTTCTCACACCTTCCCTTGGGCCCTCAGCTTCCTCTGAGGCATCCTCCTCTTCCAATCTCTCTCGGCCAGTCCACCAGTTGGATGAGGCAGCCCAAGCTAAACTCCAACATGAATGCGGGGACGCGGTTCCACCTCATCTTCAGATTAGTTCCACCACTCCTAATCCCCCTTCTGGTCTAAAACCTATGCTCATTTGCCGCTCTCTTAGTGGCATGGCTGCGGACTTGGCCACAAAGGACAACTCCGCCGACGCTAGTTGGTTACTCCAATTCGATTCTATGTTTACCACCTTTGCGAAATTGTTTGCTATGATTGACCTTGACCTTGCCGACAATGAGGCACTTGAACTTGCTACTCGATGGAATCCCACGTGGGAGGAGCATGAACATCTTTTCCGCAAAAGTCTCTTGGTGCAGGCTGAGTACGTCAAGACTCTTCCTCAGAAGCGTCTCCAGTCCTCTCGATTAATCTCTTCTTATGCTCCAGTGACCAAATGTGTTGATTCTGCCAAGCTTGCAGCTCTTACCACCAAACAAACCACTTCTAGTCTTTTCTTACGCCTCTGGTATAACCATCGGCTTGAGATTGCTCAGGCTGGCAGTCGTCTGATGACCACTGCCGAGCAACGGCGCGCCATTAGTAACCTTCGGTCTGATCCTACATATCATTCTCCTGTTTCACTCCATGCCATCATTTTGGCTCGTGACCTAGAAGTGCCTTCCAATTTGCAACACCATCCCCTGTTTAATAAAATTCTAACAGCGGAAGAACTACATGTGGCTAGTCGCTTTGCTGGTCCATGTCTCCTCATAGATATTACTGTTGAGATATCGAGCTCCACTCGTGATATGCCAGGGTGATCGTTGTGCGTTTATGTCACCGACTTGTCAATTGCGGATGCGGTTGGTACACCGCCCATGAATAATAGCTAGATGACAGCTATCCTTATCTTCTCTAGTTCGTGGCTCAGTTAGTATGCCACCTTAGTTAGTTGAGTTTGGTTTGAGACCCATATATAGGGTTCTTCTATTTCTATGTACTAGAGTTCTTTTGGCTTACACAACTAAGAAGAGGAAAACTGTTTTTAGCCTCCACCCTTGTGTGTATTCCCCCATTGTGCAAGCAAGAAAGCTACAAGTGAGACTCCTTCCTTCTCTCCCACAATCTTGACATAGTATCAAGCATTGTTCGTGGTAAGGAGCTCAAGAAAGCAAGCCAAGCTCGCGGTGTTCTAGTAAGAGGAGCAGTGTTGCTTTCATTTTCTGTTTTGGGAGCAGATCTCTGCAGGTAGCACAGCCAAAAATTGCAGGAGTGCATTGTCTCAGGTTGAGACGCCCTTCGCGGTGAAGCAAGAGGGTAGTATATGCTGCGGGATGGGGCTTTAGCCCTTAGCGACCCTGTTTTTTTGATTTGAGGCCATTTCGGGGCCTATTTTGGAGGCGGAAGTTTTCTGCACGCACTCAGGAAAAGGCCCTGTTTTATGCTGTGCGACCACTGTTCTACAAGTCAGTGAAAAGTTATTGTAGAAATTGCATCGTATGCTTGTGCGCAGAGACATTGGGAGTTACAGAATCATCCTTGGTTCCTGTTTATGCAAAATCGTCACTAGGAAGTGACTGTGTGGTCAAATACCACTTTCGCCAGTTTTGCAGATTTGCCCTTGTGAGGGTGAAGCTGTGTTTTTTGTAGTGACAGAATTTTTTGCAGTGTTCTGTAATGGCGTCTAATTCTCTTTCATAGATTGTCACTGAAAAGCTTGACAAGAACAACTTCCAAGCATGGAAGTTTAGAATGACGAATTTCCTTATGGGAAAAGGATATTGGGAATTTGTTGCAGGAAATGAAGAAGAACCAGTTCTTCCTGATGTTCCCAATCAACAGCAGATGCAGTCATTCAAAGCATGGCATGAGAGAGCCAGGAAAGTTATGTACTGACTGTCTATCAGTATTTCAGACTCTATGATTGTGCATATTCAGGATGCAAGTACGCCAAAGGAGGCATGGGATACTTTGTCAAAAATGTATAGCACAAATATGCAAGCCAGGAAAATGCAGCTCAAGCAAGAGTTGCATAATGTGCAAAGAGAAAGTATGAGCATCAATGACTACCACATGAAGGTGAAGAAGATTGCAGATGCACTTGCTTACATTGGGTCGCCAGTGGAAGATGATGATTTAGTTTCTGTGACCTTGAATTGTCTAGGAAAGGATTATGCACAGTTTCAGACATCCATTTCAGTTCGTAAAAGATTTCCTGATTTTGAGGAGTTGATTGCTCTTCTAATTTTTGAGGAGCAGAGAAATGGTGGTGCATCTTCTTCAGGAGGAACTTCAAAAGAAACTGTCTTCTACTCAAATGCTGGAAGAGGTAGAGGCAGAGGTAGAGGAGGCCGATTTGGAGGCCATGGTAGAAATCAGAATATGCAGCAAACTCAAGAAAACCAGTCCTATGGAGGAGGACGTGGTAACTCTAGAGGCAGGGGGAGCCAAAGAGGTCGTGGTGGATGGCAAAGAGGTCAAAATGCAAACAGTAATGTTGAATGCTACTATTGTGGTAAAATGGGTCATATGGCTAAAGACTGCTATAAAAAGCAGAATGACATCATGAATGGAAAACTGCAACAAGGGAATTATGCATCATCTAGTAGACAGGGTGATGACAGAAATGAGCATTTGTTCATGGTGCAGCACATGAACAATTCTGTGACAGGTGCAGAAGAAAGCAACGATGTATGGTATGTTGACTCAGGTGCATCAAACCACATGACAGGTCATGCAGAATGGATGGAGGATGGAAGAAAAATGGAAAAACCAGGATTTGTGGAGACTGGTGATGATACTGCACATCCGATTGTGCAGATTGGAAAAATTCCTTTGTCTATGCAGGATGGAAAAAAGAAATACCTGTCCGATGTATTTCATGTCCCGAATATCACCAAGAATCTGGTTTCTGTTGGTCAAATGGTTGAACAGGGCTTGCAGGTCAGATTTAATCCTCATGGATGCTTTGTTGAGGATATGAAAAATAAAGATCGCTTGATAGCAAAATGAAAGAAGAAGGGCAGAATGTTTACGTTGGATGCAGACATGTCTGAATTGAGTGCAGCAATGTTTGCACATGGGACCGGTGTAGTTGCAGATATTGATATCTGGCATAAACGCATTGCTCATGTTAATGTACATCGACTTAAATCAATGCAGGCCCAAAATATTATTGCAGGATTGCCTAAATTCAAGGTTGCAGAAATGCACAAGGTATGTGAAGCCTGCCAATTTGGAAAACAGGCAAGGAAACCATTTCCTAGACATGTTCAAGAGAGTGAGAAGCCATTGGAATTAATCCACTCTGATGTGTGGACTACTAAAGCTGCATCTCTTGGAGGCTGTCATTATTTTGTCACTTTTATTGATGACTATAGCAGAAAAGTTTGGGTGTATTTTATGAAAAAGAAAAGTGAAGTTTTTGGGCATTTCAAAACTCTTAAAGCTATGGTTGAAAAAGAAGCAGTCTTGCAAATAAAATGCCTAAGTTCAGATGGAGGGGGAGAGTACCTCTCAAATGAGTTTGCAAGGTTCCTGCAGGAGCATGGCATAAAGTAGCAATATTCATGCAGTCATACCCCACAACAAAATGGAATTGGAGAAAGGAAAAACAGACATATTGCAGAGGTGTCTCGTGCCATGCTCAATGAAAAATACCTGCCAGATTTTTATTGGGCTGAAGCACTTGCTACAGCAGTCTACATAATGAACAGGACTCCCACTGCAGCAATACATGGAATGACTCTAGAGGAGAGGTATACTGGTAGGAAACCAGATATTTCTCATTTGAAATTTTTTTGGTTGCATTGCCTATGTACATGTGCCAGATGAGTTGAGATCCAAGTTGGATCCAAAAGCTGAGAAGTGCATCTTTATTGGTTACTCTCTGCAGCAAAAAGGGTATAGATGCTATAACCCTTCTACTCGTAAGTTTACAGTGAGCAAAGATGTTGTTTTTGATGAGATGAGTAGCTGGTATAAACCAGTAAATGTGATTGATGATGTAGATGCACAAAATGGTAATGCTACACAGAATTCACAGCAGCAGTCACAAAATATTAGTGGACCTGGAGCGTCCTCTAGCAGTGGTTCACATTCTTCGCCATGGACAGGCAGATTGAGATCAGGAGAATCTTCTCAAAGCAATGCAGATAGTGGTACGCAGGTATCACGAAAAGGAAAAGAGAAGGTTGATCAGCCCATGTTTGATGTGAATGCAGGTCACTCTTATGTGGATGGTGAATCCAGTGGCTCAGAACAGAGCATTGATGATGAGTTGGGTATTCCTTCTATTGTTACACCTGGAGTAAGGAAGACCAGGGATGTTTTGAGAGCACCTGGGAGTGAACCTATTTTGCGCAGGTCTACGAGAGCTAGGTATCTTGTGGATAGGCTGAAATATGATGGATTTACAGCCATTCACTATGCATATATGGTCAAAGTGATACAGGAACCAGAACCCACTTCTTTTGAGCAAGCCATGGGAAAAGAAAAATGGGAGAAAGCCATGGATGAAGAAATGGATGCCTTGGAAGCAAATGCTACATGGGAATTGGTACCTTTGCCTAAAGGTAAGAATGCAATTGGCTGTAAGTGGGTTTATAAGGTGAAGCACAATGCAGATGGTTCTGTGAACAGATACAAGGCAAGATTAGTAGTCAAGGGGTATGCACAAACATATGGCATTGACTATGAAGAAACATTCAGTCCGGTTGCAAGGATGGCAACCATAAGAGCAGTCATTGCTATGGCTGCATCAAAGGGATGGTCTTTACATCAGATGGATGTAAAGAATGCCTTCTTGCATGGTGATTTGCAAGAAGAGGTCTATATGGAGCAGCCACCAGGTTATGTGCATGCTGTTCATCCTGAGTTTGTTTGCAGGTTGAAGAAAGCCTTGTATGGCTTGAAGCAAGCACCTAGAGCATGGTCTGACAAGATAGGACAGTATCTTGTCACTATTGGCTTTCAGATTTCCAAGGCAAATTTCTCACTTTATGTGAGAAAAACAGAGAAAGGTATTATGCTACTTGTCATTTATATTGATGATTTGATTATGATAGGTGACAGTGATGAAGATATCCTTCATGTGAAAATGCTATTGAAGTAGAAGTTTGAGATGAAGGATTTGGGAGAGCTGCGTTATTTCTTGGGCATTGAGGTGATTAGATCACCAAGTGGGATACAGCTCTTGCAGAGGCAGTATGGATTGGACATGCTGTCCAAATATGGGATGACAGGCTGTAAGCCTATTTCAGTTCCTTTGGAGCAAAATGTGAAGCTGAGCACAGATGCAGGTGAGCTTCTGGAAGACCCTACTATGTACAGACGCATAGTAGGAAGCTTGATTTATATGACTATTACCAGGCCAGATTTGAGCTATGCTGTTGGATTGGTAAGTCGGTTTATGCAGGCTCCAAGGAAACTGCATTTGGATGCGGCTAGATGTATACTCAGATATGTGAAGTCCACATTGCAGTATGGACTATTTTATGAGACTGGGGTTCAGATACAGTTGCATGGATACACTGATGCTGATTGGGCTGGTAGCATTTCTGATAGACGATCTACCAGTGGATATGTGTTCTCTTTTGGGAGTGCTGCAGTCACTTGGAGCAGCAAGAAACAGCCTACAGTTGCCTTGTCGAGCACAGAGGCTGAGTACAGGGTTACAGCAATGGCTGCATGTGAGGTAGCTTGGTTACATAAGCTACTTTATGATATGCATCAGTCTACAGATGGGCCAGTTGTCATTTATTGTGACAACATGAGTAGTATACACTTGGCAAATAACCCAGTCTATCATGCTAGAACAAAGCACATTGAGGTGCATTATCACTATGTGCGAGAGAGGGTTTTACTAGGTCTTATTGATCTAGTTTATGTCAGCACAGAGGATCAGGTAGCTGACATATTTACGAAGGCATTGGGTGCAGAGAAGCTGCACAAGTTCAGAGACCTGCTTGGTGTGCAGGAATTGGGATTGAGCTCGAGGGGGAGTGTTGAGATATCGAGCTCCACTCGTGATATGCCAGGGTGACCGTTGTGCGTTTATGTCACCGACTTGTCAGTTGCGGATGCGGTTGGTACACCGCCCATGAATAATAGCTAGATGACAGCTATCCTTATCTTCTCTAGTTCGTGGCTCAGTTAGTATGCCACCTTAGTTAGTTGAGTTTGGTTTGAGACCCATATATAGGGTTCTTCTATTTCTATGTACTAGAGTTCTTTTGGCTTACACAACTAAGAAGAGGAAAACTGTTTTCAGCCTCCACCCTTGTGTGTATTCCCCCATTGTGCAAGCAAGAAAGCTACAAATGAGACTCCTTCCTTCTCTCCCACAATCTTGACAATTACAACTTATTTGTGTGGTTTGGCTATGCGCCCATTTGACCTTGATACATTTGCGGAATTGGAGTATAACCCCAACTTTTACGCTTGGTGGATGTCCATCCTTCCTTCATTTTCCCCGTCCACCTAGTTGTCTTTCCATTTTCTTTGTCCATACTTCATCTTCTTTTTCTTTTTCCTTTTTGTGTTGCCCTGTCATCTTTTCCGTCCTTTGTCGCTTACCCCTGCAAGCTAGGAAGCTTGCTAGGTCTTTTTGTTGCAGGAGGGCAATTGGCAATCCATTTTGGCATTATTTTTATAAAAAGGCAAAGGTATAGTTTGACTTTTATATTTTGTGTGATGGTTAGCTAGAAATTTCTCAAGATGTGGTCTTATCTTTTGATTAAGCAGATGACAAGTTCACAGTTTGAAATGTCTACAATGTCGACATTGGTGGCTGTCAAGGATCATCATTATGAGGACAGGGGAGTATTCACTATGGAGCAATGCAAGGAGTTTGGTCTAGAGACCAGCATATGGAGTTTTGGGGCCTTGAAGTTTCGTCAACTTACCAACTTGGAGAATATTGTCAACAGGTATCCTAAAATTGGGGAGTTGGTGGCTAAATGTGGGCTAACCGACTATATTAGAGCAACCACTGGGCCTATTCACTTTGCCAATTGCTACAACTTTGTTCAAAACTACGATCCTAAGACTAAAACAAGTCGGATGAGCTACTGGGATGAAAAAGAGCAAAAAGTTGGGGAGGTAGCACTTACTTCTAAGCTGATAGAACAAGCCTTAGGTCTTTGTCAAGGGTCAAGAGGGCATGGTAAAGCTAGTAAAACTCATCTAGTGGATCAAAGGTGGGAGGGTAAGCCTAATGTTACTACTGGTGGTCTATTGTTCTCTGCCATTGAGGAGTTGGATCTTAGAGCCACTGCACAGGTGTTTCACCATTTGTTTACCTACAACAAAACCAGCACTCGTGCAGGGAGAATAACCAAGGGCTTCATGGAAGATATCTTATCAGACAGGATACTTGATGAGGATTTAAATAAGTTTTGGATGGATCATATTTGTGAATCCCTTGCCAAGGCACATGAGACTCTTCCTAAAACTCCTGAAGGGAGACTCACCACTACTGAGGCCAAGATATGCATGATAAATTACGGTGGTGCACTCAGTAAGGTCATCACCACAGCCTTGGGACTCTCCGAGCCCTTTCAGGTGACACCCGCAGTTGCTGAGATGGGTCAACTGAAGGACAAACGACCAAGGGAGGAACAAGAGCCAAGTGTTGAGAGTTCACTAAAGAAGATGGGTCAAAAAAAGAGTAAGAAAGGAAAATTTAAGATAGAGCACCATGTAGCGATCGAGGAGTCGCTAGAGAATGCACAACACTTGGGGGAAGCTCTCCACAAGGAAAAGGAGAATCAAGCCACAACCATACAGGAATCATCCATTAAGGACATGAGAGGGAAGGAAGCCTCCGCTCCATAGGAAGTTGAAGAAGATGTTGCTAGGAAACCTGGAGATTCTGACAAAGGAAAGGGAAAGACTCAAGGAAAACAATCGGTGATTGGTCCAGGAGATTTTCAGATGCTCATGACCACTTTACAAACCATGAAAGCCCAGATAAACATGTTGGAACATGGTAGACAGAATGAAGAAATTACAGTCACTTCTAGTGTAGAGAAGCTGCGACCGGATGAGACTACCACTAGTTCAAAAGTTTGCACAAGAAGGACATCAACGAATTTGGATGGTCTTACCACATTAGAGCTCTTATGTGAAGAGTTGAAACAAGACAAGGATCAAGCAATTCTGGAAAAATTGGAATTACAAAAGAAGTATGAGGCAGAGAGATCATCTCATCAAGAATGTTTGAAACACTCAGCCCAGCAGTTACACGACTTACAGACTCAGATTGTGGAGAACAATAAGGAGATGGAGGGGCTAAGGGAACAGTTGCAAGAAGTTGAGGTCCTGAGGAAAAGGGAAGAAATTCTCTGTGCTCAGATTGCAGATCTTGTGGTTTAGTTAAAGGAGGAAAAGGCAAGGACATCAACTCTCACCAGAGAGTTGTCAGAAGCACATCGGACTCAGACGCAGATGAAGATAGCCTTTACAGGGTTGCAAGATACAATTGCAATGAGTCTGACTACTGATGTCAATCAAGTTGAGGAAAAAGCTAACAGAGCTCACGAGGAGATGTTACGACAGCTACTCACAGACTTGGCTCATTCCCTTCACAAGGAACGCCAGTTTAAGCTTCATGCAACTGCCTATCAACATGCACTATCATTACAGCAAGGGCTTTATCATCAGGCCATTTGCACTTTATCATCCAAAAGCACCGATGATGTGGAGGAACTCAAAGCTCAGTTGGGAATTGCTACCGGTGCCTTAGCTGCTTTTGACCAGGGTAAGGAGCTCATGTTGTTGACCTCAGACCCAACTAGCAGCCAGATGATTGATCATTTGCATGACATGGGCTATAATGATCAAGAATTGAGGGATGTAGGAATGATGCAGCCAACATCTACTGAGCCATGTGACTTACAATATGAGACACTTGTTGAAGACCCTATTGCAGTAGAGCCTTTTGAAGATATGGTTCCTTCTGAGGATTATATGGATCCTCAAGATTTTGCTGAGCAGGAAGATGGAGCTACTGAGGAAATACAGGTACCCCCAATAGTGTCGGACAAGGAACTTGAGGTCCAAGAGCGCTTTGATAGGATGGTTCAAGTTCTTAGGGCTACCCTTCAAGATGTGCCAGAGTATTCCATTGACATGCAAGGCATCGAGGCATAGAGAGAGGATCTAGATGAGCCCATTAAGACCTATCATGAGAAGCAGACGAGGGAGGAGATCATCATTTTTTATTTCAATGTCTATGGAGATGCCAAATTCAGAACACCCTTACCAGTCAGTACAGTGCAAAAGCTTATTAAAGTGGGAGAGAAGATTGCTAAGAAGTGGTTGAAGAAATAGGATAGGCCGGCTTTGAAAGGAGCTTGTAAGATTCCCAAGGAGAAGAACAAGAGGGAGTATCTCACCGAGAAGCCACGAGAGGTGTGGAAGCTTCAACCAGAATGGTGATATCCTATCCTTGAAGCGGATGAAATGGCCCATTCCGCCTTTTGCTACTCAAATCGGAAGACAGATGTACTCCATTGCCCCTATCTGAGAAGGTATGGCAGAAACTATGATGCTGAGAAGCATGGCAGGCATAACTTTCCCAAAATTCCCAATATCAATGCTCCGCATGAGAGTGATATCTATCACTTCCAGTTGCATGATCTGCTACCCTCTTTTGACAGTTTCCTTAAACTCTACTCAAATTGCCCCGATCTTGCCTTCATAGTCACTTGCAATTATCTCCGCCTCATAGTCAAGCTCTTACAGCAGCCACCGACTCCCTATGAGGATGGCCTGCCACCCTTATTCTTCGACATCAACACAGGGATTGACCGCATTGCCATGGCAAGACTTCTTCTTCGAGCTGTATTATTCCCCTCTTACTACGTAGCCTTGCTTGAGGATATGGTGGATAGCAGATTTGCTCGGTGTACCCATCCTTTTTATGTAGAATCACCCATTTATCTCCGAACCTTTCTTAAGCCATATCTTTTGAGCAAAGGGTGTCTTTCACTTACCTTGCAGCCACTTCTTGAGGAGTGACTCCCTTGTGCATCACATGATGGAAAAAAAAAAAGAGAAAGCAAAAAATAAAAAAAAATAAAAAATAAAAAATATATATGCACTCACATGCATTGCACTACACCTAGGGGTCCTCAAGTTGGATGCGTCTAGTGGCTTTGGTCGGCTGGCTCCGTCTCTAACCCCCTAGCCCTTTTTCCATTTCCCCACACATTTGCTTAGGGCACATCAAGGTCAGGACATACCTAGGGAGTCTCGGCTCGCCTAGGTTAGACCTGTCACCCTGAGTCACGTGCACTTTTCATTTCTACTTCATTTATCTCAGTAACACCACATCACCTCAGGTCACCTACCACATGTGGTTGATCCAGTGGAGAACCATGCTCTTCAAGAATTCCTTTATCTATCCCACTTAGGTGTCTCCCTTGCATCTTCAACAACAACCTTTTTTTTTCTCAGTATCTACCATTCTTTCCATCTTCATCAGATCAAGCTCCCTTGCTTCCTCATCATCGAGCATCATCATCAACAGAAGAACCCATGGAGAAGTCTTCTACCTATGTATTAGACTATGTATGCACGTGCACACACTATAGTATTTGCACCATAACCTATTCACGGTTTTGGGTCCTCAAGTGTGGGACAACACTTCAGGCTTGCCCAACATCATCATATGTCCTGTGCATGATCAGAAGACTAGCACTTTTCCCCTAGGAGTGACTGCACGTGAGGTTTTACTTTGCAGGTATTCGAGTTGTGGAGAATCCTGCGCATCACTTCTACATCAACATTGCATCTCCCATCTTCTACGACCTCTATTCCATTTTCCAATGACCATTCAAGTTCTATTCATCAGAAGGATCAACAGTCAAGTGTATCTTCAGCATAGCCAACTTTTACAGGATTTGTCACCAGCAACACCATCCGTCTCACCATCTACCACAATTTGAGCAACATCATTTGTACCACCCGCAGCAGGCAACATCCTCATCTTCAACAACCACCGTTCTTCATCAGCCACATCCATTTCTTCTCCATCAGGACTACTACTTGATCAGGACTGTTCCCAGCATTCCGCGTCTTCGGTGCAAGCTACAGCATGCTACCTACGACGTGAGTGCCCTGGGACTGGCACTCGTCTAGGGGGGAAATAATGTTAATGGTATTTTGAGAAGGCTACAGAAAGCGCAAGTGCTGGATACTATTTTTTGGTGGATTACTATTTTGTGGAGCTTCATTGTATTACTTTGGGCACTTGTGTATTACTTTTTACTCATGGACATCATCAGACTATCATGGTTGTATTATTTTGTGAGAGCCGGGCTCACTCCCGTGCACATTGTATTTATCACCCGTAGTTGTATTTGTCACACCCGCATGTGTTGCATGGGTTGCGCACATGTAATTGTGATTAGAATAGTGTAGGCTTGGTCTATTTAGGCTAAGGTTCAAGCATGTTTCAAGGATTGACCGGCCTAAAGCCCACTATGTGGGTAGGATGCCCAAAGAGGGTGCAAACCCTAATTCACAACTGTGGAAACCCTAAATGCAAAAGGGGCGCAAACCCTAACCCTAATTCTATGTCTATATAAGGGTGGAAGGTCTCAGTTGTATTCACCCCCTTTGGCACATTCATGCTGCGGAAGCTCTGTTAGTGCAACCATTCAATCTTTCTATTCTATCATCTTGCTTCCATTGTGTTGAGAGTGACTGAGAGGGAGAGAGTGAGAGGTGTGTTGAGCGAGGGACTGAGGGAAGGTGAAGCTCTTCGTCGTCTTCTTGCTTTTCTCGTCGTCTCTACTAGCTCTTCGGCTCGTTGGTGTGCTTGGTGGTGGATGCGAAGGAGCGACGGCATCGGATCGTGTTGATCGTGGTCGTGGAACTATCTTCGAGCCTTTGAAAGGTAAGTTAGGTGAGTTCACTACAACTCGAGCTAGTCTTGTGTTCTTGCTTCCTTGGGTTGGAGAGGAGAATGCTTGGTTAGTTAGAGCGGAGCGTGAGAGACAAGGTGAGAGATTGTCGCCAACGTGAGTTGTAGCTTCTGAAAGAATAGAAGTCCGTCCAAAGTCCCGACTGTTGGTGCGTTTGCCTCAACAAGAGTATAAATCATTTGATGCATCTATATCAATATGATCAGAAATGCTTGAGTTTAATGAGCTAGTTGCTTTGCTTGTTCATGAAGAGCTTAAGCTTGGAGTAGCTACATTCTCAAGTAGCTCAAAAGATAGAGATGCAATTTTTTACTCGCATCAAATAGGCCATGGTAGCCATGGTAGAGGGTTAGCTTGTGGTCAAGGGACTTATCATAATGCATCTCAAAGTGTGAATAAGATATAGAATGCTAGAGGTGGTGGATACTTCCAAGAAAGGGGGAGATCCAACTCTAGAGGTAAAGACTCATGGCAATCTCAGAATGGACATAAGAATGCAAATAAAAATAAAACTACCATTACTATGGAAAGTATGGGCATATTGCTAAGGATTACTGGAAGAAGCAAGAAAATTAGAGAGGCAAGCAATAGGGGCACTATGCTACACCTAGTCATATTAAGGATGCTACTCTTGACAGGTTGTTTGCTATGATCTATGTTTAGAAGAATGTCTCTGAGACCACTAAGTCAAACGATGTATGGTACATTGATTCGAGAGCTTCTAATCACATGACTTTGCATGGTGAATAGTTCACTGATATGGTTCTGGATAAGCATGGTTATGTTTGTACAGATTATGATATTTTGCATAATATTGAGCATAAGGGTGTGATTCCTCTTATTATAGATGATGGATAGAAGAAGATTTTGCATGATGTCTTGCATGTTCCTTCTATCACACTAAGAATCTGCAATCATTTGGGTAGATGACTGAACATAATTTGCAAGTGCAATTCAATAAAACAGCCAAGGAAGAATAGGGTTCTCCTGGAAATTGCTAATGCGATGCTTAACAAGAAGAATATGCCACTATGCTATTGGGCTGAGGCTATTATGACACTTGCGCATGTATTTAATCGTACTCCTACACCTAGAATTCATGACATGACACCATATCAAAAGTTGTATGGATGTAAGCTTGACATCAACCATTTGAAAGTCTTTGGCTGCATTGCATATGTACACATTCCAAGTGAGAAAAGAAGGAAGTTGGATCCTAAAGCACATAGGTGTGTCTTCATTGGCTATGTACAAGATCATAAAGTATATAAATGCTTTGATCCATCTACATGGGAAACATTAATCAATAAAGATGTTATCTTTGATGAGTTAGCATCTTGGTATGGCTCACAAATTGCTATTCCACCTTATGTATCTTTAGATCATGTATCTACTGAGCTTTCCAATAGAGTATTACTATGACCAGGCATGCAGGTGATATATCTCTAAATGTTTTCCCTTGGACTGGTAGATTATGCCCGTCATGCATCACCATCCATTGATAGCACTATGTTAGTGAGGGGGAGAAATGTGACAGAAGGCAAAGGCAAAGAGAAAGAGAAAGTTATTGATGATGCTCTTGGAATTTTGACTTCTGGATATGACTCAACTGATAGACTGGATAGTGAGCTTGGAATTCCATCTATGTGTACTCTTGGAGTCAGGCATACTAGATATGTACCACCCCATGAAAGAGGGAAATTAAGCAGTCCACCATAGTTGAGACACTTGGTAGAGGGTGAGATACCCTATTGACAAGCTTACATACAGTGGATTTTAAGCAAAGTATTATGCATGTATGACAAAGCTCATGGGATACAAAAAGTCTACTACATTCATTGAAATTGTCATGGACAAGAATTGGTGTAAGGAAATGGATGAGGAGATGAATACGCTATCTAAAAATTAGATTTGGAAATTGGTTGCATTGCCTGATGGAAAGAAGTCGATTGGATGTAAATGGGTTTATGAAGTTAAGTGCAAGTCTAAGGGCAATATTCAAAGGTATAAAAATCAAGTTAGTAGCCAAAGGCTATGCAAATAGTATGTTCTAGATTATGAAGAGACATTTAGCCATGTTGCCAAAATGGCAACTATCAAGACAATAATTCATTAGTTGTAGCAAAGCGCTAGAAATTATAGTAAATGGATATTAAGAATGCATTTCTAAATGGAGATTTAGTAGAAAAAGTGTTCATAGATCAGTCCGAAGGGTATGTGTACCCTTAGAATCCGATTATGTCTGCAAGCTGGAAAAAGCACTCTATGGGTTGAAACAAACTCCAAGAGCCTGGCATGCATGGATTTGTACTTACTTCTAGAGTCTTCAATTTGCAATTGGTGCAAGTGATCATAGTCTATTTATGAAGAAGATAGATGCAAGACTTGTGGTATTAGTCATCTATGTAGATTATCTAATTATTACAGGAGATGATGATATTGGGATACAAGATGTTATGAGCATGTTGAAAATTGAATTTGATATGCAGGATTTGGGAGACCTAAAGTTCTTTCTTGGTATTGAGGTTGTAAATTCAACAAATGGATTGTGGCTAATGCAAAGACAATATGCATTGGAGATGCTAAAGAAATATGGTATGATAGATTGCAAACCCTTGGATACTCCATTGGACCAGAATACTAAGTTGGATGTGAATATTGGAGCTGAAATTTGACATATTACTATGTGCGTGTAGATGGTAGGAAGCCTCATCTACCTTTCCATCACTTTTCTCTATCTCAGTTACTCAAATGTACTTATGAGTCAGTTCATGCAAAAGCCTATAAAAACCCACTTGGATGCAATAAGGAGAATTATGCGAGCGCTATATCAAGGCTATAGTGGACTATGGACTCTTTTATGAGAGTGGTAAGCATCTGAAACTCGTGGAATATACTAATGCAAATTGGGTAAGTTGTCCATATGATAGATGGTCTACTAGTGGGTATGCATTCAACTTTGATAGTGGGATGATTAGTTAGAGCAACAAGAAGCAATTGACGGTTGCAGTCTCTAGTACTAAGGCAGAGTATAGAGGTGCCACATTGGCAGCATGTGAGATTGCTTGGTTTTGCTGAAGTTGGTGATAGATTTGGGTATGTAGAAAGGTGTTCTAGTCACATTATATTGTGACAATATGAGTAGTATACTTCTAGCTACAAATCCTATGCATCATGCTAGAACAAAACATATAGAGGTACACTATCACTTCATATGAGAGATGGTACTTATAGTGCAAATAGATCTCGTGCATGTCAAGAATGAAGACCAAGTAGCTAATATATTTACTAAGTCACTAGGTAAAGATAGTTCAATCATTTTAGAGAGTTGTTTGGGAAATAGAGTATTTCTTAAGCTTGAAGGAAAGTGTTGAAGATCAAGCTCATTAGCTCACCTGATTCTTCTAGCTCTAACTTAGGTGTATAGTGTGTGTGGTCAATAAGTTGAGTTAGTAACTCAACCACACTCAGTCCTCTAATTAGTGTAGACCTGAACAATAAGACAGAGCCTACTAACTTTGTTCATAACCTCTTTTTTTTCAGGCAGATTTGATTGGAATTTGAGAAGTTTCTCTTATTCAAAATTTATTGTGTTAAGGGAGGCTTAAATCAGATTATCCTAGCTAAGCCCCTTAAGCCCTCATCTTACGAAAATAGGTCAATTCTAAAAAGGAACAATGAAAAGAACCTATTTCATGACTCGAAAAAGAAAGGAAAATGTAATATTCGAAAAAGATCTGTCAAGTGCAAGTAAAAAAGCCGTATGATGGGTGACTCGCATGTTCAGCTTGGAGAGTAGTTATTTAGCCTACATAATTCATTTACATAGGTCATATAGCATTTAAGAGACATAGATTTGTTTCTCTGAGATCTACATTTTATCATCATTCAACTAATCATACAAAAATCTTAAGCCCTCTATCATTAAGCACAGGTAAACGATTGACTCTATCCTACTGGCCGGTAGAACTGTACAGAGAATAAAATAATTAGCTAGCGGATACGTTGATAAGGCCTCCGGAAACCCTTTGACAACCGCACCTTTCATGCTATTGTGTGTTACTCTTTGATTATTGAAAAGAGCAATGAAAAGTAATGAATAACATGGTATGGAAGAAAGTTGATTGCTTTGTTTAATGTTCAATCTCATTGCCTCTATTTTCTCTCTAGTTCTTTGTCAATTTCTCTTTATAAGCTTCCACACTATAGTCTCATACATGTTAGACATATTTGCTCCATGACATATGTCTAGACAAGGTTAGCTTCCTATAGAAATTACACGGCACAACGGATAGAATCTAAGCAAGGAATAGAGAACACACAATAAATATGAGAAGAACAATGACTACTTTAATTTCAAACAAAAACTGATACAAATATAGCTCTATCCACCCATGCACTTCCACTGTGAAGCTTAGATGGTGATCTAGACAGATGACAGGCAAAGAGCTCAAGGATAGTTGGAAGAACTCTGACTAGGTGAAATATAGATTGATGATGGATTTAGAGGGGTCTTCCTTTTATAGCCTGGAAAGGTAGTCTAGTCGGCATGTTTGACCATATTGTGAACCTTTCCTAGTCGGCTAGGGAATATTTCATACCATACCTCGCAACTCGATGCATTGCGCCTCAAGTTGCTACCAACATAACTACTCTATCTAACCCAAAGGCTAGATTCACAAAGGTTACATTTTTGCCATCCAAGAACATTGACCTCATCTGACATACAAGTCAAGAACCACCCAATGTCCGTGCTCACACATGGCTTCCCCTCATAATGGAGGGCCTTACAACTTAGAGCACCATGGATCATTGGTGGCACCTTACTAGGGTGGGGCATTGAACATATCTAACACCCCTCTTTAATAGGTTTGAACTTTCACATATCATATGACCCTTAAGATGCGACTTTGATAACTCTTCCTTGCTAATTTGCCTACCTTGAAGGACAACATCAACAAGATGGAGGAGATGTAGAATTAATTGGCATCCCTAGAAAAAAAAGGTTTCATCGGAGGACTTCTTTGACCCTTTTAACACATCTCCTTACCCTAAAATATGTTGTATTCTATACCAATCTTCTCATATCTAAGGTTTGGGAAACTATCACATGGAAAGAACTTGTGCCCATGATATTAGAGCTAAATGTGAGACACAAGGAAATAAAATCATGTGGAGAAGGGATAATGGTCATGCTTTTACGGGTAGCACAACTTGAAGAGCAGTCAAAAGTAGAAGAAGAGCAACCCAAAGAAGTAGCAATGTGATAAAGAGAAGGATGAAAATTCTAAAATTCATCCCAAGTGAGCCTTCCAAGATTCTGTCTAATTGTCATAGGTTTTGAGGAGCCAATGACATCAAACCGCCTATGCTCAAGGTATCTATTGGTAGGGCTTAAAGCTTTTCTCCACAAGCTAAGAGGTTGAGCTCCTCGATGCCAATGCAATGGCTTTGATACCAATTGAAGAGAGATGAGATATGAAATGGAAGCACGGAGCAAAATCAAGACCTATGGTAGGAGCGAGAGAGACAGAGACAGAGACAGAGACAAAGATAAAGACAGAGAGAGACAAAGAGAGAGGAAGATGTGGGAACTCCAATAGTCACAATGTGTGACCGGTCAAATGTTACTCAAAGAATAAAGAAAGAAGTGACAGTGATGGGCACCCACCACCTGCAGTGTATGGATGTGTGGGTATGCAGGGACTATCAATGTAACTAATATACGAGCAACTAGGCACATGTGCCTTTACCCCCAACATCTCTCGAGGTGTATCAATTGTAGGGGTTTTTATGTGGCCTCAAACTTTCTTCCATTTATTCTCCTTGAGAGACCCTATGTGTGTGTGTGTGTGTGTGTGTGTGTGTGTGTGTGTGTGTGTGTGCACGCACGCGCACGTGCATTTGCACATGCAAGGACTAAGTGTGGGTATAGTGTGTGTATAGGGACATAGTGTGTGCTCGCAAAACTCTGAATGCTCATGTGCTAGCACTTAGTCTCACATGGTTGAAATGAAGGTGCTCACAGGGTATAAAAAGATCATGACAGGGCCAAAACTAAGGCATTTGGTCTCCCAATTCAATCAGTTAGTTCACAATTAAATCAATTAGTTCAATTAGATCTATTAGTTCACGATTGAGAATAAGACTTGTTATAGGTGCTCGTAATGCCAAGCACTAGCGCTTGGCTGCATTGCTCCAATCAAGGCAAGGTGCCTTGCCTAACTTCATGGCTAAGCTCACAAGGCATGGTGTAGGTGTTGGCCACTTGACTTGATGCTCTAGAGAATATCACTATCCCCTCAACCATGCCCACAATGATCTCCACAAAGATTGTATTCTTGATCTGTGCCTACTTCAACCCTGACAATGGGAAGGAAATGGAGGAAGAGGAAGAATTGGAAGAAGATGTGGAGGAGGAGGTAGAGGAGTAGTTCTTGTAGTCATTGATCATGTAACTCTAGCATCATTGGTGGTCAGCACCATGTCACAGTGCAGCATGGACTTGGTGGGGAGAAAAGTCGCCTAACAACCATTGATAGTAGCCAATACTTGCACCTATGTCATGCCTATTGTAGGTCTCAAGTGGCCTTTCTACCAATGCATCAATAAATATAAGCCCTCTGACATGGCATTGGAAGGGCCTAGCTAGCTTGTTCATGGACTATGAGGCTCAAACTACATTGAACATGTATCCAGATAGTGATGTGAGATTAGATCTCGGATCTCAAATTGGGCAACTGGTGCTTTAGTGATTGTTAAATGTGAAGGTTCTGAGCTTCAGTCTGTGAAATATGCTAAACATGTTTATAAAGGTTTTGTGAGTGGTGTTGAGCGACTATTTACAATATGTGAGATGGGTGGAAGATGGGGAAATATTTTGGGCTTTAAATGCAAAGTAGCACATGTATACTTCAGGTGCATCACATATTGCAAGAGCTTCCACTATGCTCTAATGCAATGTATACATTCTTGTGCTTCAACAACCTTTGGCAGAAATGGGATTTGATAGGGTAAGAATATATTGAGCAATAAAAAATGAAAGTAAGGTCAGTCACCAATATGCTCATCAAAGCACTGTGAGAAGCACTAGATTGGAAGACGAAGAGGCAAGGGGAGTGCTAATGGCTAGGGTCATGCTACTAATGCCACTGATCTAAAATGGGGTGAGTCGGTGCATAGTGTCCTTAGGGTATGGTCAACAAGATATATGCAACGATATATGAAGAGCACGTCTCTATAGATACCATCACTTGTATATGGACATAGCTCATCTCACACTTAAGAGGCAAATATGATAGATTGCGCATGATTGAGAGGCCACCTTGCATACTTTGGATTTTTTAGCACCTTTTTCCACTCACCAATATCCTATATGGTTTGACATTATAGAAAAATCAACTAATTATCTTATTAGCCTTTACCAAATACCTCCTTTGGGCAAATAATTTGGTCTTCATTGTACATACTGCAAGCTCTAGTGCTTGGCATTTTGCATGCATTTCTTGACCAGATGACATGTGGAAAAGTGATTGTGAGTGTTGAATGCTTTGTGTGCCTTCATTGTTAGTATTTATAGATACAATGCTCATGCAAGTCCATTGTAGTCATCATCTAGGTATTCATTGATGATTCTTTTTGTACAAGTTTAGTATAATGGTCCCCAAGTGAAAGAGACAAGCAAGGAACAATTGCAAACAGAAGCAGTTAAAGTAAGTGTATCATCAAATGCATACAATTCTCTCGATTCTTTCCTTTCATGGATATGTCAATTTCTTATAGCCAAGTGTTCTAGCTCAAGAGCAAAGTGGATCTAATCTTGTGTCTCTTGACAATGATAATGATGATTTCATGGACAGCCAAGTATATACTAACTATCACTTGCATGAGGGGGATATGCATTTGGATTTAAGAATTGAAGTTCTCCATTCTTTGACTATTTATTTTTTATTTAAGGTGTTGACTAGAAAACAACAAGAACACTCTAATCATAATCCTACAATAATTTTGCCACGCTTTAATGAAGCCAACAAGCAAATAAGTGGGAAGTTGATTGACACCATGGAGATCATGAAAGGGGGTGATGTGTTATCCAAGTGTAGGATTCTAAACGTTTCAAAATGTCCACCCATCCCTTTGTGCTGCATTTCTCTAATCCGAGGGTGTGTGGTTTAAGGAGCAATATGTCTCTTCAGAAGATTGCACACTTGAGCGAGAGACCTACTATCCTAAGAAGGGCACTTTCATTGTTTCAATTATCTCTCCAACCAATCAATAGATATTAATGAAAAATGAGGTCTGTGCTAGGCGCAATGCCCATTGGTAGGATGTGGATAGGGAGTTTGAGCATGAATTGAAAGGAAAATGGCATCTTGCATTTCTTTCAAACAAGATGTTTTATGTTTGGGAAGGGAACCATCACACAATGGATTGGATGGAGCTTATCTCAAAGAAATTTTAGGACATGCAGTCATGGCATTTGAGAGTTGCAATCGCCATGACCCTGATCCCACCAAGCTTAGTGAGGTTGCATTGCTTGTTGGCCTTTTGCACATGAATGTTGAAGTATTGAATTGTTCATATATCTTTTGGGTTATATAACTTGTATATTGGCTCTAATATTTTTGTTTTGAAGCTTGAGCATGTAGTCATAGTTACAAATCTCAAAGACACCTTGATCAATGCTTCCAAGATATATGACTGTGATATAAAAATGCACTTGCAAGTATAGCAGTCACAAGTTTCCAACCAGGATCTTGGAGGCAAAGAAGAAACTTGAGGCAAAAAACTCCCCATCATGGTATCAACGAGAGAGGACATGGCTCAGTTAGTTTATCATGTATTCCTATTTTTTATACTAACCTTTTGGAATTTTGAGGATCGAACATTCTTAATCTTTAGGTTTGTAGGTTGAGTTTCAGAAAGAATTGTATATAAAGATTGGAGAGGCACCAATTAATCTTAGTGAGGACCAAAATTTGATCAGAGAACATGAGATTTTGGGAGATGTGAGGCACAAATAGAATGATTGTATGTAAAAGTTAAGCTTTTTGCTTGTGTGCAAGATCTACATTCTAGCCTCCATGCACTTGTTTGCTAACTTGGATCATTTGACATCCATAGATTCTCAATATAATGAATCCTTCATTGGGGATGGAATGGAGGGAAACTTATTCTTCTTGAGATTTGATGGCCCTGATACAATAGTGGGTATTGAAAAGTTGAACTTGATAGCAATCTCATCAGTTTCCATTGACAAAAAGATCACATGGCTAAGGATGCTTGAGAGCTCAACAGTAGAGCAGGGTGCTCGTGGGATGCCAAGCATGAATTCTAAATTTAGAACGTAAGATCTTGCCCATTCATTTGAATAGGATATCTAAATTGTAGTTAATACGAGTGTGTTCTTTGAATTTTCCACTCAAAGTTAGTTTGGGTGTAGGTGGCTTTGTAGAGATGTGTTACAAAGTATGATAGAGAAAAACACACATTGAGGACATTAGAGGATGAGGTGAAATTAGTAGCAAGTACATGGAATCCTCTAGTCCTCCCTGTCGAGCCCTCTCTACATGTATACTTCTCACAAACTTGTAATGAAGGCAAAAAGCACATATTTGGAACTATCAAGAAGTTTGGCTCGAAGGACAAGACAAAAAGGAAGGATGACGATCTTGCACAGTGTCAAGCTAGATGCAACCTCTTGTTACTTACTCTATAGGTATGAAAATACAATGATGAATCCTTATCACTATTTTCTATGTTTCCTTGATTGGTGGGTACATTGCTATGAACATATACCTTTTGCTTTTATGTTTCAATAATAGGTACTTCCTACAATTGAGGGATCTTAAGTTGATAGTGGAATTGCTGGTGGCTTGCAAGATATGGATTGATATTACAGACAAGGAATGCACTATGTATGGGGGTAACATGGATGGGCTTTTTAGGTATGAGATGGAGAATTGTCCATGGTGGTTGGATACGCTGAAACGTAATGTCTTGCCAAGCAAGAGATAGAAATTTGATGAGTTCGAATGGCCTCGTGATGGTGCCCGTTTACAAAAGTATGAGGTAAGAATAATTTGGCATTTGAACTTTTCTTTATCACCTTTGCTGCGTATCTCTTTGAAGATCATCTTGTTTTCCTTCTAGATGATTTTTAGAGAGGATATAGGGTTGCAAAAGGTAAGGAGAAGTTGCAACAACAAGGGAAACATAAAGAGATGGGTAATTACTCAATGAATTTCTTTGTTTTTGGTTGAAATGTGAGTTCAATTTGAAGTATTACACTTTTTATTGAGAGTTGGGGTACATCATGACTTTGCTAAGCCCTCGATAAATTTACCTTTGCCGGAGAGTCTTGATAGAGGTATACTTCTAAAGATTTCTTATGATTGTCTGGTGTAATATTCTCCACTTCTTTTGGAATCATTCTTTTCTCTTTTGCTTTTGTAGGGGACAAATCTGTACACCCTCATACATCCCACCATATGCCCCTTACATACCTACGCAAACTCCTGATTTAAGTCACAAAATACTTCAAGTGAAGACCATTAACATGAAATGTTACATTTGCCTCCTCTAGGTCTTAGATATCAACTGAACTCTTATAAACTTCTTTAACTTTAAAAGGATCCAACCAATGTAAATTTTCCTTGGAAACTTATAAAAGTGATTGTCATATAATAAATCTAAATCATTCTTCTAAAAATCCTTAAGCTTACATCTGGTATCATGCCAAGATTTATTGCATTTTTGACATGCTTCTATACATTGTAAAGCAAGCATATGGTCCTCATCTAGCTTAATCAACTTACATAATCGAGCAAAAAAGGATTCCTTATCCAATTAGATAAGGAAACTCTCAAAGTGAGAACTTCCAACTCAACAGGAAACATTGCTTCAGTTGACAACACTTCAATATCTTAGCTGTAACTTTTGTATATGGTATCAAATTGAGATATTCTATAGCTTAAAACAAAAAGTGCCATGAGTGATAAATATGTGAGTAATTACAAAGTTGATTTTGTGTAATTTTCAATTCTATGTTTTACATTGAATAAAACAATTGTGGTTCGGATAGTACTTTTGGACAATAGCTCGCACTTGAAGGTTCCTAGATTACTCACAGCTTGCAATTGCACACAGATGTCAATGGATTTGTTGACATATGAAGGACTTATCATGCCAATTTATACTCATTTTATAGAGATTATGCACATTGAAATTGGATTTTGTAGGCAATTTGCATGTATTTGATCTTTGCTTTTATATATATGTGTATATATTCTATAATTGGGTTTCATTTGTCTCTTGGATTTTTTTTTGCTTCTTGTTTTCTTCTTCTACAGAATTTTAATTCTCTATGCTGTGACTACTTCTTACTTGAGTCCCAACAACTTTTGGCCATACATGATAATAAATGCTCCAAAATCTTGGGTGAATCCAACGCGAAAGGTCGAAGGAAGAGATTCGAAGTACATAGGATGCTACATGTTCATCTACAGGTTCATCTAATGATGTAAGGCTATTATTGTAGACCTTTGCCACATGAATTTACAAGAGTAGCAACAATAGTAGTTGTAGCAGTCTTTTGTGAAGTATGAATCCATCATGACTAAAGCACTCTCTACTATTGAGACTCATGACTAAAGTGCTCTAGGCTATTGAGAGCTATGTTAAATTGTTTGATGGTTGGAATGTTTCAAATTATTTCAAGGTGTATATGGACAAGTTAAATTTCTTTGGGATACCTGCTCATAGGATGAGTCAATATTTTGTGTGAGTTGTAGTCCATGAGTTGAAATTGCATAAAAATGAGATTTATGAAAAGGGAGTTAAATGGGATGAGTACCAGGTGATAGTAGAATTTGTGAAACAAGAATGTATATGCTCATATGACCAGGTGATAGTAGAGTTTGTGAAAAAGGAATATATATGCTCATATAACAAGGATGAAGTAAAGGTTGACACAAAATATAAGATTGTAGGTAAAAAGATGAAACGTGTTGCATTATCCTTGTCTCCTAATAGCAAGGAGATGATTGAGTTGGCTTCTTGTTAGTCAAACTTGAGGGATTCAAAAGGGTTTGGACATCAATTTATTGCAAAATCTCTCAAAGAGCTAAAAATTGGATGTGATAACTTTATTTTATTTGCAAAGAGGCAATGTTTTGCAGATATGTCATCTAGGCATGAAAGAGCTTTTGCATTTTGGCCACATAAGATTGGTTGTGTAGATCTAGGTATAGTTGCAACTATGGCTATTTTCACTATTCTGCATATAGGATGGAACCTATGGGCCAATTCCAATGCCAAATGCTCATATTCATTGATCGATTTGTTGTGAATGAAAAGATAAAGATGGGGATTTTGGAGCCTTCCTTAGCTCCTTACTCTAGTAGATGGTTTACATTGCCCAATAAAAGTGGGACATTGAGATTCATTCAAGATATCTAGGTTAATAAAGTGACCATCAAGAATGCAGGAGTAGGTCTTGTTGTGGATGATTTTGCAAAGGCTTTTACTAGGAGAGCTATATACTCTTTTGGTAACTTATACACTAGTTATGATCAATTCTAATTGACAATTGAAAGTAGTGATCTCACTACTATGAAGACACCATTGGGATTAGTACAAATGTGCATTTTACCACAAGAGGCAATGAATTATGTTGTATGCATGATGAATGCAATGAATGAAGTATTGTGGGATTATATATTAGATCTTACTATGCCTCTTCTCTGGATGCCATGCCAATAAAAGGATGCACAAAAGAGGAAAATATGAAGAATTGAATGAGCATAGATCTAAGAGATTTGTTGTTGACGGGTGGCTATTGCAAATAGATCTTGGCTAGATTGGACAAGGTGAATCCGACTCTTTCAAGGCAAAATTCAATATTTGGGGTGAATGAGGTTTACTATAGGATACATGTATAGTCCATATGGTAGAAGGCCATCACTAGCAAAAGAAGATGTTATTGACAAGATGGAAGAAACTTGCTCTTCAATTTTAGAGGTGAGGAGATTTTTGGGAGCCTATGTATTTTTGTGCATATTGCAAATTCTCTCTATGGGTTAAAAAGAAAATAGAAAAAATTCTAGTGGGATAGAAGGCACATGAAGGCTATGAGAAAATTGAAGATATTGTTGAAGATTGCATCTACTTTGAGAAAAGATGATTATGTAGGTGAAAGATCCATTATTATCAGTATTGATATGAAATCTATAGGCATTAGTTGGGCTATTGGGTAGGTTGATTGCAAGGGAAACATGTATGTAGTTAGATTTGGGACAAAGTATCTGGAAAAAGAGACAAAGAAGATATTCATAGATTGAGAGAGAATTCTGGGGGTGGATACAACTTATAAATGTGACAAAGAGTATTTTATTGGAGCAATGATTGTGGATACAGATTGTTTACCTCTTCATGGGATGATTAACATTACTAAGCTATGGTGGATTGTTTACATAAAATCTATGAATTTTGAATTTTGACATATAATAGGACATAAGAACCTAGTGTTTGATATGTTGTCTAGAGATAGGTATGAGGATGAAGAGGATATGAAGACTGGTGATGAAGAGGCTAAAATCACAAGGGCTACACTTGATCATGAATGTTGTCTCTTTTGTAGAAATACTTTTAGAGAAATTATATGATGGAGAATGGATGTTGATTGGGCAGCCTAGAGTATCTTAACAAAAATGTTATATGATGGAGAATGGCATAGATTGGGCAACCCAGAGTATCTTAACAAGAAGAGATGGATTTAAGAGGATTAGAAAAAAGGCACATGGATATTTTATGTAGAATGGATTTATCTGAAAGTATCAAAGATGTAAAAGAGGAACTCCTTTGTGAGTAGTGTGTGACAAAGCTACTTAACTATGAAGATTATACATGAATTTCACGAGAATCTATGGGCTGGTTTGAGAGGAGTCTAGGTTATATTCGAAAAGATCAAAGAAAAATAATGGTGGAAATCCATGTACAAGGATGTCTTATGCTTTTTGAGACTTGCAATACATGTTAGATGTATTTTTGTATTCGATATTATGATGGTTTGCATTCTACTTACTCTCTCTCTATGCATTACAAATGGATTGTCGATCAGGTGCCCATACCTATGGAATCATGGCGGATGAGATATATTGTGCTTGCACGGGAGGACCTTACAAATCAAGTTAAAGGCCGACCTTTGAGAACTAAAGCTACTAGTGTCATATGTTAATTTTTGCTAGAGGATGTGATATATCATTATGGTTATATACATAAGATTATGGTTAATAGAGGAGAGTCCTTCGCTCTCTCTTTTAAATTTCATAATTGTTCAAGTTGAATAGTTTAGAGTATTGTCCTTTATCACTTCTTCTAGTGCTTACATTGGTATTAGAGCAAGGACTTCTTCCTTAGAACTTTTCTAGGGCGACAAGATCTTTGGGCTCAATTTTCTCACCATGTTAAGAGGCAAATAAAAGAATTTTGGCCAATAATTGAAAGTCTCCCGACACTTTGTATCTATATGTTTCTCTAATTATGAGATGATACAAAGATACAAGGAGTTGAAAACAGATCCAAAAATTCAAGCTTTGATGGAGAGGACAGAGGGTTGAAGCAAAGGTCTTTGATAATTTTCTTATTGAAAAGGCTGAATGGAAGTACACAAACAGAAGCAAGAGCTATGGCTGATAGAGTAAGTGTTGAGATAGCAAGCTCAACATGTGTGGATATTGATGATAGACCGCATGGCTAGATGGGTCTGCACGTCTACACTTAGCACATCAATGGTCATTATGATCCTCACATGGCCATTGACTTATCGCTTATTATATTTAGTTTGTTACACCTACCTACAGCTAGCATAGATATAATGCCAGTCAATCAGTATAGTCACTTATGCACTAATTTGACTTAGTAGGCCACTTTCCTTTATGTTGTATCTTGTTTAAACTTTGTGTATATTGTATTGTGTGTGGAAGAAGAAGAAAAACCCAACAAGAAAAAGTTTTTGGCCTCCATCTCTCTTCTTGTGCTCTTAAGTGAGCTTCCTCTTATGTGTACGGTATTTGTTTGGCACAACAGTAGCTCAAGCAAGTCTCCCATCATGCGATTCTTGACATGGTATCAAAGTAGCGCCACTAAGAGAGGCTAGTTTTGAAGGTTAAAGTGAAGAAGAAGAAGCAAGGATTCGAGCAAGCAAGCAACGGATAAGAAGGTCTCCCATTCTTCCACTCTCTCTCTTGGATAGTGCCTATGGAGGCACCGAAAGAAGCAGGGTGTAGAGTAAAAATCTCAGATTGATGTGAGATTTAGTGTGTGAACAGAGCACTGTATATTTAGTAGATTAGCCCTTGAGGTTTTTCCATTGCTTTTTTGGACATCTGAGGCCATTTTTTGGGTCTCGTTTTGGAGCCGCAAGGTTGCAGACATCAGTTTCAGGGTATATTGCGATTTCGACTGTATTGATCGAAAGTGGGTGCACAAGTTGCAGATTTTGAATATGTAATTTTTAAGGCATTTTCCAAGAAGCAAATATAAGTTTATCTACAAACAGGTTGCAAATTACGTGTACTATTGAGCAATCCGTAAAAAAGGTTGCTTGGTATATTGTTGTGCACTTGTTGTGAAAGTTGCAGAAGACTTGCATGTTGTTTTGTATCATTTTTGTGATAATGGCAGAGAACAGTGGAAATCCCATCATTGAGAAGCTGGACAAGAACAACTACCCTTCATGGAAGTTCCATGTGATGAACTTCCTCATTGAAAAGGGCCTGTATGAGTTCATTTCAAATGAAGAAAAGGAGCCTGAGGAGTTGAGTATCCCTATGACTTGTGGGAGCTTTCACTCAACCCCCAAGACCCACGGACCGTTTATTGCTTCAAGCATTCCAAGCGAGCTCTAATGGCTATCTCTCACCTAGCCGACACGCCGTTGATCCTACAAGTGTAGTGAGCTTACCTTGATGCTTGATCGAGTACCCTCCTCTCCCTTGCACTCTGGTAGCTCCACGATTCTTGATGCTAGCTCAAGCATCCTCAAGCCTCCTCCATCTCCAAGCTCCATCCTCCATAGCCGCGCACGCAAGAGAAGAGAAGAGAAGAGAAGAGGAGATGGTGAAGAGCTTCACCCTCTTGATCCCTCACTCCCACACACACTCACTTCCTCACACTCTCGCACTCCCTCTCTCAAGAGCACACACAAGCAAGAAGGAGAGAAGAAGAGAGGAAGAAGAAGACTCTTTTTGCCACACACCAAAAGAATGAGCTTCTCATTCACTTTTCAACTTTATATACAAAGCCCTAAATCCTTTTTGGGCGGTCATCCCCTTTTCCCTTTTTTACATGGCCGACCGTAGCCTAGGCCCCTTTTTCCCATTTTCCACCATTCTAATTTATCCTATCCCCAACTAATGCGTACACTTTGTACAGGAGCGAGTCTGGCACTCTTTTACAAAGATTCGGGGGCACTCTCACATTTTAATGGTGTGCCCTTTTACTCTTTTGTTGTCTCGGGGCGACACCGAGGCTTTCTGAGGGTCGTGCCCGAACATTTAAATTTTTCAGGGGACTGGTTACTGGTCAAGGCACCTTTTTCAGCTTTTCTCCTGCGCCTTTTTTGCTATTTCCCTTTTTTTTCCATTTTTCGCTCCTCTATGCTGCGGGAAACACGGTAACATTACCCCCCTCCTAGCCAAGTGCGAGTCCCATGGCACTGCGGTGGGACGTAGTGGCTAGTTAGGTCGACTGCTAGGCGGAACAGGTAGGTGGATGACACTGCTTGCGAGGTGGTTGGGTGAATGACAGGTGATGGAGTTTAATGACGATGAGCAGGAGAGATTCCGGCATGCTTTAGGTTCCATGAAGATACGAGGCATCTTTCACATTGTTGTGGCACCCCTCATGTAGCCGGTCGTCCTTTGAGTATTAGAAACGCTTGAAGCAATAAGCAATCCCTTAGGAGGATGGTATTGGAGGGATTTATTCTGGGGAAACCCCCCAAACGCTGTTTGCCTTGAAAATCCATGGCTTTGATTGAAGATCCTTGTCTTTGAGTTGAAGGTCTTCAGCTTTGTGGAATCAATAAGCGATCCGTAGATCTTGAGGCGTTGGGCATGGATCATTGGAAGATGAGGTTCCAAGATCTATGCCAATGGCAGTTCTACCTTGACTTGGTTCAATCATGGTAGAACCATCAGAGGGCAGATGGCTGGATGCCGGCACATGAAAAGAAGTTTTGGTCATTAAAGGATGCCGTGGGTGATCCTCTTCCATGGAGTAGCCATTTCTTGAAACTCGAACATAACTTGCAAGAAAAGTTGTGCACTTCGTAAGGGGTGTGTTTGTCTCGCCGTGTAGTGTGTGGTGCCCGTGGCAGTGGAACTAGGAGATGGGTCTAACCTTGGGCAAGCCCTTGGTAACGTCCCACACTTGAGGACCCAGTTCGTGCTTCGTTGGAGGTGCAGTGCAAGTCTTAGGGTGATAGGTCTGAAAGTCCTGCCCTTGATGTGCCCTAAGTGTGAAGTGGGGAGGGGGCTAGGGAGAACCCTAGGTGCAGTGACTGTGGTGCTTATTTCTTCTTCTCTTTATATATATATAAATAATAAACATAAAGAGGCGTATACATGGAGACATGTGATACAAGGGCATGACGGGAGTTTACTCCTTGTCATCCGAATGGCGGGTAGGGGATGGCGGAGGGCGGGGGGCCTTGTTAAGGAATCTACAACTCAACAAGTAGCCCTTGAGGTTGAGGCGGGTTTTGAGAGTGATGGTAGAAAGGAAGGGGTGGTTGCACTGGGTGAATTTGCTGTCACTCACATCTTCGAGCAGTGCAACACAGAAGGATGGCAAAAGAGAAGCGCTCATCATGAGGCGAGTCATGGTACTGCTATCTATGGCATTGGGGTCGAAGTAGAGGGGCGGGAGGTGGCATTCTTGAGGTGTGGGCTCTTGGTGGACTAGGATCCTAATTAGTCTAAGATAATTACAAGTGGTTATGAAGGCGGGGTCAGGACAGGAGGTGAACTCGCTAAGAAATCTATCTATAGACCTGTACAAATCAAGGAGGGTAAAGAGAAGGGCGTCCCTATGGGAGGAGCTATTGGTGTTATAGATAATGGGAAAGTTGAACCTGCCGTGGATGGACAGATTAAAGTCAACCCCTACCCTTCGAGGATACGGCATGAATGTAGGGTCGTTTCTCTCAGAAGGGACGGTGTTACAAAATGCCATCCACGCGTTAAGGTTGATGTCAAAAATGCATCTTCTCCAGGTGGGTTGGCAATTATAGCCTTCCACAAATCTAGGCACTTGGAGGACTTTATCTTGCCAAAATTCGCGGTCCTCTGCTCCCCAAGCTGTTGGGTGGGCCTCTCGCTCCGCTAACCACTTGGCCTTGAGCCTTGCACCCATAGCGATGACGTCATTTACAAGTTGAATGGGCATTACTCTATTCAAGGTAGCGGGAAACTCAAAGCTCAAGTCGAAGGGGTCGCGGTTACATTCTTGATGTTCACAGATAATCAGTTCGGCTTGGAATTCAGCAGGGGGATCTTGAGGGCGCCGTAGGAGAGGGCAGGCTGTCTTGGAATAGGCCTAACATTCAGCTTTTTCCTTGTCTTCTCTACCATTTCTTTCCTGCGGTTAGCCTGGGCTACTTTTCTCTCTGCAGACGTATCAGGGGGTTGCACTTCCACTTGTTGTGGCTGAGGGGGTGGTGGGACGTATTCCTCCTCCTGAGGTCCCAGATCAAACTCCGGTTCACCCCCTTCTGCTTGCACGTCTTCTTGTGCCTTCGCCTTTGTGAAACTGAGTTCATCTATTTCCTGCGCCGTCAGGCCTACCTGTGCAAGATATCTTCTTTGCTCCTCTAGGCTCTGCGGCGGGCCTCCTAGCTACAGTGGCACATGCAGGCCTGCTGTTAGAGCTCTGCATACAATGGTTAGCTTCTTCTGCAGATAGCTGATCATTGGCTTCGTTTCCTTTCGGTTTGGTGGAGTGGAGCAGTGTATTGAGGAAGGTGTACTGCTGGGCTATCATGGAGAGCTGGGCCGTCTCTGCCTGATTCTCAGCTAGCACCCTATCTCCTTCGGCTTTGGCTAGACGACGTGCCAAGTTCTGTATTCTCCCCTCATTGTGATTAGCCCATTCTTTTGCTACTTTTTCCATATCTTCCAGGCTTTCCCCCTGATGGAGGGTCATAGCCATGAGTTGTTGCTGTTAGGCCTCGAGCTCACGGTGCAGGCGGGACTGCTTCTGGCGTTCATCAGCGATCTGTGCATTGAGCTGGTCTAGCTTCACCTGCATCCTTCGCACCTGCTCTTCCCTTAACTGGTCCAGCTCTGCAGCCTCCTATCTAATCTTGTCAAGCTAGCTTTGTGCTTCCAGGTTGACTGCATATAGCTGATCATTCTTGCGCCACAGGTGAGCATTGGTCTCCCTCTCCTCGTTGAGATGCTCCATCAAGATTTTTCTCCTTCCTTCCCAAGCAGCGTCACATTCCTTCAGGGCCTTTAATTCCTCTGCATCCTTATTGTTGGCTTCCTCCCTGAGCGCAGCGATCTCCCTTTGGTATTCTGTTATCTGCTTTGTTCTCTCCAGCTGGAGAGCAGCTCGTGATTCTCGTTCTGCTCTGCCAGCTCCTCCACGGCTGTCCTCCTTTCTTCCCTGGCCCTTTCTAACTACGAGAGCAGCTCCTTAACATATTCGTCGTATTGGCCTATTGGAGGTGGGGGGTGGGGCATGGTGGTGGTGGTGATAGCGTCTTTTGTTTTCTTTCTCTTCAGCTCCGGCCTTGGCTCCAGATCAGCTGTGGTTGCCCTTTTGACTCCTGATGCTGGGGTGGCCATGGCTGCTTCTCTTGCCAGCTCCCGTTCCACCAGGAATTGTAGCCAAGTGACCACGTTGCTCTCATCAACTTTTGGGGTGGAACCTTGGGTGGCGGTGGCGGTGGGTGTCGTCATGATAGGAGTGGCTGGCATGGAAGGTATGAAGAGGGGGAGAGTTGGCATCATCGGATCTTTTCCTTTTCCTTCTGTTGGGGGCAGGGGTGTGATTTTCGGCATACTGGTACTGGAACCAGATGCCTCCTGTCGGTGCGCGCTCTCTGCGCCTTCCTCATCCCTTTTGTGTTGCTTCTCGATGGAGCAACGGGTGGCCAGCTCTATTTCTTCCTCTTCCTTCCTTCTCAGCTCCTCTTCGGTCTTCTTTTTTCTCTCCTCCTCATCCTTGACTAACTCCCTTCGAGCTCTCTCCAGATCTTCCTTTTCTTTCTTATTTCGCTCCTCTTCCCTTTTTCCATGCAGAGCTTTGGTTCGTTGTTCCGTGTGCCTCTGTGGGGTGCTCTAGGACTCTCCCTCTTCGTCTGCATCAGTCTCCATTTCATCTGACGACCTTCGTTGCTCTTCTGTGTGAGGTGGGGATTGTGATGGTGACTTGTCACTTCCTTCGTCGCCCCCCTTCTTGTCTTCTCCTTCTCGTCCTTGCCCTAGTGCTTCTTGGATGATGGCTGTAAGGACACCTCCAAACCCTATGGTTGCGGCTTTGGAGGATGATGCCTTGTGGGTTGATCGGGATGATGGGGACTCCCCTCCAACGGCTCTTCCTCCTATTTTCAGGGCCTTAGCCGAAGCCTCTATTGTTTTCCTCACAAACCCATTAAGGTTCACCTCGTCCAGTGATTGCGCCGCAATGCTGTCGAGCAGAGGTACGTTGATTCGGCTCATTATGATGTTGTACCTCTGGCTTGAGAACAAGGCGTGCACCATCTTTGCCTGCAGCTAAATTTTTGGGTTGGGGATGTCCGCCAGGCTAATCCCATCATTGGTATGGACCTTCACCTTGTCCATTCCCAACATGGCATAGATGTCTCTTTTCGGCTTTATTTCCACCTTATTCGGCAGCCCTAGTGCCCTTTCCACCAACTCGGGGGTCAGCTCGATCTGCACCTATCTGGTGGCTTCATTGTCGTGCACCGTGATGGTGCCTCTGTTCCTATTGAAGGTGTGCAAGAAGCCAGCGCACTGGGTGTAGTCCACCCTCCGGCCCATTGCGTCCAGGTACTTCTGCAAGTGACACTGATCTATGATTTGGCGTACTGCTGGCTCTTCGATGGCCATGTCTTCAAGGTTGAAGATGTGACGGAACTAACTGGTTGAAGGCTCTCGTCTCCATCGTGAGGCCGTACTTCACTTGCTCCTCCTCCGAGAAGGGGAGCTTGCCTGCTTTGTCCTGGCTTGCCATGATCGCTACCTGCAAGTTCAGCCAATTCCACTTTTAGTGCTTTTTGACAACTAATTTGCTGGAGGAATAAAAGCGTAGCAAATTTTATTGAACATAGCCTTAACTTTGCTTTTCAAGCTTTTACCATTACATCTTGCCCTTGCATTTCAAATTTAACTGACATTTCATACTTGGTTTACTTTTTAGATTTCCCTTTGTTTATTTTTTACGTTCCACCTTATTACCCCCTTTCCCCTTTGGAACGAGAAGAATCCGTCCTCGGATTGGAGGTTGAGAGGCCAAGGGCGTTCAGCATAAAGGGCGTCGGTTTACTTGTGCAAGAGCCAGGCGTAGAAGTTGGGGCTATACTCTAGCTAAGCTTCCCTGTCTAATTCGAATAGGCGGATACCGACATGCGTGATGTATGTCAGAACATCAGTTAGGAGATTGCCAGAATTGACCCTACTTGCAATATGGAGCTCTTCCTCTGTTAAGAGGCGGTCAAGGTAGGGGTGCCCCTTGATGTGCTCGTCCATGGGTTGGCCACGAAGAGTGGTTAACACTCTATACGAGGTAGGCACGCCGTAAGTGGGATCATACTCGGCCATTTTGATGGCTCGGCATTGGACATTATGCGACATCCGTCAACCTCCCATTGCAACCTAAGAGCGTACCATTGCCTCAAGAAAGGTGATTCAGTATCAGCAAGGTGGGATAACCTTGCGAACTCTTGGTCAGTGATAGCAGAAGTGGTCCGTGGATCGTATGACGTGATGAGACGTTGCTTAATGGCTTGCTCTATAAAGACCTCGCTATCGAGCAACTCAGCAACAGAGCGAGAAGCTTTTGCAAACGCGAATTCAAAAGTCTCCCACGAGCAAGGCATATTGCGCACTTTCGTTGCAAAGGGTTCTTCTAGTAGACCCAAGTCCAAATGGTCATAGCTGAGGGCGAGCGACACGAAGGTGGCATAGAGTCATTTAATGCAGTCCACCACATCATCGCCGGTGTCCTCAGCAAGATTAGCGGCTAGTGCTAGAAATGATTTTCGTTCATAGGAGGGAGTAAGGCCGACGGGCGGTTGAGGTTTGCTAGAACTAGAGGCCTTGACAATACATAGTTGTGGTTGGGATTTTCCTTGAGCTTGCAATCAGGCTGTTTGGAAGATGGGCGGGTTAGGGTCAGTCACATCAATTGGGCTATTGCAGTCAGCTTTGCCGCGGAGGGTTGGATTGACTTGGTTAGATGATGACACTTGTGACGGTGGCTATTGCTTGGGCCAATAGGTTTGTGCGACTCTCTTGGGCCGAAGCATAGATGAATCGGATGGCTGGGGCTCTAGAGAGCAGTGCAACCTATGGTCTTGAGCTGTTGGGGGACGTGGACTGATCAAGCTTGAGGGTGGCGTATGACTAGTGCCTTTGGCCGTAGGGGCCTTAGGGATCCACAGTGAGGCATTTCCCTTATAGTAGCCTTGTGCATGCAAGAGGGCTTTAGGGACCCATCTTTGCTTAATCACGTGGCTCTTCCTATGATTGCGTCTTGGCCTCCTAGGTTTAGAGTTCTGGGTCTTATGCGGATAGGCGCGTCGACTCCTAGGCGGTTGTCGCGGCTGTTTAGGCACCCATTGAAAGCGAGGCTGTTGGGTCTTTGCTTTGATCACTGCGGGCTGCGGTTTATGGAAGTCGGGGAGTGGCAGCCGTGCACTACCCCCTCCTTAGTCTTGCCTACGGATGTTTCTATCGGTGGCCCTGTGGATGGCGATGGTGTCGCACAACCCTTGCTGAAAGCTGTGACAATGCGCACGTTGCCGATTGCTAGGTGGATGCGCTGCGATTCATAATCAACATTGCAGTGAGTCTTTTTTTTGAAGGTTCGCCCGAGCAGTGACTCCATGCCTATGTCTGTAGTACTGGGCAACACGTAAAAAAGCGTTGGAAAAGTCTCAGACTCGATAGAAACGGCGACTCTGCACTTGCCGAGAAGTGCGTATGATTGAGCCCCATATGGGCTTAATTTGGCAGTTGTGGGTTGAAGTAGTGGTTTGCCAAGTTGGATCCAATGCTTGTGGGTTAGGACATTCAAGTCTGCTCCCTCATCGATCAAGGCATTGAAAGTGCATGTTTGCTTGGCAGTGACTGTAACACAGAGGTAGGCGGGTTCTACAACTTCCTCATCATCTTCGTTGATTTCAGTGATTGTGACTGCTCGTATTTTGACCGGCGGTTCTAACATTGGTGGCTCATGTAAAGGATGAGTGGGAGGGAAGTACTTCTTGACACGATTGCCATTGAAGAAGCCTATTCCTTTATCGTCCAGGGTCTCAAGCTCGACATTGCCAGTTTGGCTGATTGCCCGAATCTTGAAGGGTCCGAGACCTCTGAATTTCATCTTTTGCTTATGTCCTTTAACTGAGTAGAGGAGCACTAAGTCACCCTGTTCAAATTCATGCTGCTTGACATGCTTGTCAAACTAGCTCTTGCGTTGAGCTTTCTCCGCAGATAAGCGCATGGGTGGCTAGAAGGCGAGTCTCTAATAGGCATTCCAGCTCGACCAGGCATTGCGTCCATGCTTCCTTCCCTTTCCATCGTTCTTGAAGTGCCACTCTTATGCTAGGAATGAAGAATTCTAATGGTAGAATTGCCTCCGTCCCATAGGTCAACCTAAAGGGGGTTTGGTCGACAGTCGTTTTATAAGCTGTGCGGTAGGCCCACAAGGCTGCCATTAACTTGTTGTCCCAGTCGCTTCGTGAGGCTGAGACTACTTTAGTTAGGACATTGATAAGAATTTTGTTAGTTGATTCTGCCTGGCCATTAGCCTAAGGGTAGTATGGTGAGGATTTGCGATGGATGATGAGAAAGGTGGATAGGAGATGTGCTATCACTTCATTGATGAAGTGTGTGCCTTGGTCGCTAACCAGTTCGACGGGGCAACCGAAGCACGAGATCACTTGCTCCCATAAGAACTTGGCAGTCGTCCTAGCGTCGTTTTTTCGTGTGGCTCTTGCCTCTGCCCATTTCGTGAGGTAATCCTTGGCCACCACAATGTACTTGGCTTGTGAGTACTGTGCCGCAGGGCTGATGGGTCCTATGAAGTCAATTCCCCATTTTTCGAAGGGTTGGCGAGCAATAATTGGGGTTAACTCCATTTGATCCTTACAAATCGGGACTTTTGCCCGTTGGCACTCGTCACAATGCTTGACGAATCGCTTGGCGTCGTGGAAAAGTGTGGGCCACCATAGTTGGGACTGCAGCACCTTCCATGCTATCGTGTCTCCACTAAAGTGTCCTCCTGCAATGCCGTTGTGCGCCTCTGAGAGCACATCATGCATCTCATGCTCACACACGCACCTACGCAACAATCCGTCTTGCCCCAGCCTATAAAGTTGGCCTGCAATCAGCTGGTAGGACTGGATCTTCAGGATCAAGCGCCTAAGTCGTGCCTTTTCTATTGGTCGCTCAGGTAGTCCGTGCTCGAGCACTTGGACTATGTCGTCTGCCCAGTATGGCGTCAGAATAGCCTTAAGTAGATCTCTCTCGCTGGACAGGTGGAATAAGTGGGCATCAGGTAACTCGTCAATGATGACTTGTCTAGCGGCTTCTCCTATGGGTATACAGGACATGTGATCAACCATGTAATGTTGTTTTCCCTTTCGTACCACCACGGAGAAATCGAACTCTAGGAGCAAGAGGAGCCATCGAGCTATGCGCCCTGTAGCACAAGGTTTGTTCACTAAATAGAGCAAGGCTTGATGGTCCACGAAGAAGATGAAAGGTGTGGCCAATATATAATGCCGGAATTTCTTCACGGCGAGCTCCATGGCTAATCCCTCCCTCTCTGTTGTCGAATAATTCATCTCCGCCTCAGTGAGTTGTCTGCTAGCAAAGCTCACTGGATAATCTAAGTTATGCTCACCAGGTTGGCACAATACTACCCCCATGGCAAACTTAGAAGCATCGATGTGCACGTGGAAGGTAATGGTCTAATCTGGGGCTCGTAGAATTGGTGCTGTTGTTAGAGCCTTTTTCAATTCTTCGTATGCCCGTTGGCATGCCTCGGTCCATTCGAAGACAATCAGCAGCTTGTACAATGGCCTGGCGATCAGCGTGTGGTTCAGCACAAACCACCGATAGTATCCTGTGTGACCTAAGAAGCATTGAACTCCCTTGTAATTAATTGGGGGTGGAAGGTTAACAATAATCCTGACCTTCGAGAAGTCAGTGGCAATGCCGTTCTTCAACACCACATGTCCTAAGATGCATCCGTGTTTCACCCAAAACTGACACTTCAAGGGGTTCAAGGAGAGACGATATAAGTGGCACCGTTCAAAGACTGCGCGGAGTTTGTCTAAGTGTTCGATCCAGGTCGAATGGACACATAGTTTGTCGACAAAGACCTCTAACTCCTTGTGAAGCATGTCCTTAAAGATGGTGCACATGAGACGTTGAAAGGTGGCGAGGGCATTGGTCAACCCGAAGGGCATGACTATGTATGCAAAGACGCCCCACTCCATGGTAAAGGCGGTCTTATGCCTGGCTGCTGCATGATGCACTTGCACCTGGTTGTACCCTGAGAAGCCATCTAGAAAACTGTAGGCTTCCTTGCCTGCCACCCTCTCAAGCATGTGCTCGGTGTATGGCAAGGGATAGTTGTCTCTCTTCGTAGCAGCGTTCACCTTCTTGTAATTGACACACACTCGAATTTTGCCATTCTTCTTCATCACAATGACTATGGGTGATGCCCAGTCTGTGTGCTCAATTTCGTAAATGAATCCAGCTCTCATTAGCTTGTCAATTTCCTCTTTGACAGCATGAGCATGTTTTGGATTCATAGGGTATGGTCGTTGCTTGACTGGCGTTGTGTCCATCGTCATGGGTATGTTGTGAGTCACAACACTCGGATCTACCCCATGTAGCTCTTCTAAGGACCAGGCAAACACGTCTATGTACTCCCGCAAGAGAGCGACAAGACTCATTTCTTCCTTACCAGTTAGGTCATCGAGCAATGAACACTGGTCGGGGTGTTTTCCCTTCCTGGGCTAGGTCTACCTCCTTGACCTTGGTTGGTCCTTCGATTGGTTTGCTCGTCTGCCCTTGACGCTTGGCACCTAACAGAACCACTACCCTATCCCCTTTTTTGAATTTAGTGAAGCATTTAGGGAGGTCCTGCAGCTTCCGCTGTTCTTCTGATCGTGTATCCCTGGGGTGCTTTTCCTTATCCGGCCTTAATCGTCTGCGCCTCAGGTGGATGGGTAAGTCCCCCTTGGTGCGTCTGGTCATGGGCGGCCTAGGGATCTCTGGGTCACTATCCGAAGTAACTTCCGATTCAGAGTCAAACCCTCCATCTTCGCTAGAAGAGGTGGTCTCCCCTGGTGGCCGCAGTTTAGATGGCAATTCTGTTCTAGGTATTGATGTCATTCCTGGTTGGGCTAGGCTTGCTTGCTCAAGGTCTATGGCTCCTATGCATTCCAACCAAGCACGATCACATTTCATGCGCATGACTCCTTGCTCCATTCTAAGGGCCTGCCTTTTTTGTGGCTTGGCATCTGCTCGTATCTGCTCAATTTCTCGTCCTTCAGTGTCATATTCTATGGTATCTACTTCACCCTCACTCTCATCACTAAAGGATTGGCAATCCTCGTATTCATCGCTGGAATCTTTGTCATTCGATTGCTCGTCGTCTCCTAGGGCTTGGTATGCCTCGTGTCGTTGGTTAGGAACCAGGGCCCAGTTATACATGAGGTTTAACTCGTGCACCCTGGTCCATTGCCACTTGGAATCCTCTAAGAGATCCTGGAGTGGTTTGAAGTTTGCAGCTGGGTTGCCAACTAGCTGGTCCGTTAGGTATTCCAGTACCCCCTGGAGTTCCCTTTTGTTGGAGGGTACATGGAAGGTGACATGCTTAGGCTTTCAGCTTGCTGCCATCATGCAGACTGGTGTAGAGAGTGCTTCGTTGGTCTTGCCGATCATTTTGATGGGCTGCTCATACACCTCATGGTCTGAGAATGGAAGGTCGATTGTAGCGAGAATGTGCATCCAGTCCCGCTCATCCTCTGGGCATGGGATATACTTGGTCAAGGACCCATAGGGCTTCTTGGCCTAAGTGTTCCCCTTGAGCCTAGTAGAGATGGCGTCCAGGTCGACTGGTGAGGTCTTCCAAGTGTCCATCTCTATTCTTACGGCGTCCATTCTATTGCCAAGGAAGATCAAGCCATTACCCCAATCTTCGATGACTCTAGCGTTGCTCATCCAGGGTTGGCCTAATAGGACATCATAGTCCACTCCCTTCATGACTATAAAGTCGACAGAGAACTGGACACTTGCGGTCTTCAGTGGCCAATTCTTTAGTACCCCGAATGGCTTCGCTCTCATACCGTTTGCTAGCGTGACATCAAACCTAGCAGCTTTGATAGGCGGGTTTCCCCAAATCTGAAGCACTGCGTGGCTAAGCACACTAACCCCAACTCCCGTGTCTACAATTCCCTTCCTTGTTGTGTCACCCAGGGCTAGGACCGACAGGACCGCATGCATCTCAGAGCCTTCCCAAAAGGCATTGACGTGCAAGGATTTAGGCACGGAGTGCAGCGTCAAACTTGGCAATTGCGTTTCTGCATCCTGGTCTCGAGGGTCTGCCGCGACCTGCTCTTGTGATCCTTCAACCCACTGCTTAAGGTCTTGCCATAGGGTAGGATGCTGCTTAAGTGGATCTCCTAAGCTAAGTGTTACAGGGGTGGTCACTAGTGTGGTCAGGAGATCATTGGATACTCGTCCTTCCCTTAGTCTAGATTGTCTGTGCCAATGGCCGCGCTGATCTGCGGCTCTGTTGTGTCTAGGCTTGGTCTTAGCGGCACTACCTACGGCACAGTTGCTTCTACCGACTTAGGTTGAAGCGGTGATATTGGCATGCTTACACTGGAGAGATCATCGATCTCGTCCTCTATGATGGACTCAGCGTCTTTGAGATGCTGTTGAGCCTCCCTCACCCATTCCTTCACCTTTTCTATGGCCTCTAATTGTCGCTTTGGATGTGGGTATTCCCCTACCTTTGCACTTCCCTTTTCGGCTGTCTTAGGGGTTGAAGTCTCTGCCTTCGCGTCTAAGACCTTCTTCCCCATAGGTAGAGTCATAGCACTCTCGGTCTTTAGTGTGACCTTAGCTTCCGATCTCTTCTTTTTCCGCCTGAGGCTTTTCTTTCCTATTGAGGTTGCGTCAAGATTGTTGGGTCTTGGCAGAGAGATGCCGACCTGCTTCATTTGGGCTCGGGTCATAACCCGCAAGGGAATAGGTGTGGCCTCCCCATCGGGGTTTTCGACACCAAACAGCCCCAATGGGACGGATGGCAAGTTGGCTGAGCTAGATGGTGGCTTCCACTTTGGGCAGTCTATGAAAAGATGGGTGATTCTGCACTCTGCGCACCTTTGGTCAGCCTTGTCCCTGTTTTGCTGCTCTCTTTCAGGGCAGCGTGATGAGACATGACCGGGGTGTCCGCAAGTCCAACAAGTGACTGGATCCTGCAGAGCTGCCCTCCTAGGCCTCTACCTCGTCCTCGTCCTCGTCCTAACGCCATCACCGGCACAAGTCGATAATCCATGAGGACCACGTTGCCCTCGTCGTTGTGCGAGACGTAAGGGTATATGTAGGTCTCTTCATCATTCGGCTCCTCCACGTAGTGTACTAGAGCATCGCGCTCGGTGGGTGGGTCATGTAAGGACCAGGCGGTCTAGGAATGCCTGTAGGATTTATGTCCATTCTAGGGACGGAAAGTTTCATATCGGTAGGCGCGGGAAGAGCCAATAGGGCTCGCCTTCCGAAGATTGGCTGCGGCCTGTTAGCTAGATAAGGCTGGCCGTAAGGTTGCGAGTATGGAAGTCTTCTTGGTAATCTACAATGTGCGACATCATGGCCGAACCTACCGCAGTTAGCACAAGGTCTTGACCTAGGGTCTTGACACTCGACCGGCAAGTGGTTTCCGCCACAGTACACGCATTTGACGTGCGGGCGCGTTGGTCATCTCAACATGTCTTGTAGCTTGGCTAATTCCATCTTGACCTCAGCCAAGCCTTGGTCTGCTGTCTCGGTGGCCTTCCCCTTGTCTTGGAATGATGGGATTGACCGTTCACTAGATGCTGATGTTCTTTCCGAGCTTTGCGGGTTAGTCTCTTCTAGATTTGAGCTCCTAGAGCTCCGCTCTTTTAGCTGGTCATCGACTCTGATGGCTTCCTCAAACACTCTAGCCACCACGTTCCACTGCAAGCTTGAATTGCCTGCCAATGCCTTATCTAACTCCTCGTCTCTAATTCTGCTGATGAATACTAGCAGGTTATCGGAGTATCCAGGCTCGGCGAACCTCTTGATGAAGAGATCCTTGAGATTATTGAAGTTGGCTCATTCCACGGCATCCAAGCCTGTATACCACGTCCTACCCTTATCGCCGAGGCAGAGCCCGAATGCTTGCAAATGTTGAGTCTAGTCGTTGAGGCCTTTGGCTTCACAGACTTACTCGAACTGCTCAACAAAGCTGTATGGATCGTCATGTAGTTGGTACTTATCGAGCTGCTTGGCAACAATGGGTATTTTGGCTTGGCTCTTTGAGCCTTGGTTTACCCCTAATCCTGCAAGTAGAGACGTTGTTAGTGCGGTGGCACTCTGCTCTACTGCGGTGTTATCAAGCAGCCGTTTCATGAGGAGCTCGCTCAATGTCAAGTCTCCTTCTAGTGCACTCTCATGGTCCGTTCGGTTTCGGCCAGCCACGTTCAGCACTCGCTGCACCTCATGTAGCTCCATGCTTTGCCTTTGGCTCCTAGTCTGCTAATCCCTATTATAATCAGCTATTCCCTGTAATGCCTTGCGGGCTAGCCTTCTCTCCTCCTCTAGGTCTGCAATGATTGCGTCTGCTGTCTTGCCGCGGTGCTCGTACCGGGCGTGCGCGTCGTAACTGCTCACCATCTACTGTATAGCATCTGGGAATACACTCAAATCGAGCTCCTCATTAGACCGATGGTCCGAGCTTTCTTCCGTCATGGTCAAATTCTTACGCCCCGCTGCGCTATCGGTCAGGTTGAATAGTCTTGACAGATCCTCGTTGTTGGCGCTCCTTGCTTGGTCCTACCTTGCGCTTCAATTGTTTGTCTATGTCTTGGGTCCTCTCCTATTGGTGGGTTCCTTGAGTGGTTTATCTGAGTGAGTTCCTTTGGTTATTGAATGCAAACCTCAATTTATGGTCACTCAGTGAGTGTGTCGTTTCTTGTGCACTTGTGCCCAATCAGGATTTTAGCTTTCTTAAGTGTACTTCAAGTGTGGAAATTCAATGTGAGTGCCGCAAGCAATTCCTCGGCGTCTTACACACTCTCGCTTGTTTCGGGCCTGATAGGCTTCGTTGCTCAAGTCCTGGCTGTTCTAGCAGGTTCTAGGGTCTGCGCTGCTTCTTGCTGTTCACTAGGGGGGTTGATCACAGGTCCTCCGATTGGATTTCCATTCTCGACGCGTTAGGTCACTGGGGAGTGCTCCAGCACTGTCCCCCTGTCCCTTGGTCTTGACTCCTACGTCGAGAACTACCTATAAAGCGTTCACCATGTTGTCCTGGAGTGGGTTGCTCTTCCAGTCACTCGTGGGGGTCAATTTTTGATGTTTTTTCCTTTTTTTTTGCCTAAGGTGTGTCCGACTCTAGGAATCGAATGTCCGATTTACCAGTGGTCTGATTCTAGTGGTCCAATTTACCAGTGGTCCCATTCTAGGAATCGGACTAGGTAGGTCCGAGTTTGAGTCGTCCGAGTCTCAAAATCGGACGGAGGTTAGGTGTTCAATTTTCAAAAATCGGACAAGTGGTCCGATCGGACCAAGCATGTGGTCCGAGCTGACGTGTCCTAATTCATCAGTTCGATTTCCTCGATCGGACAATCGGACAAGTAGTCCGATTGGATGGGGTTGGTCCGAGTCCGAGTGTCCGAGTGTCTGAGTCTGAGTGTCTGAGTCGGACGGGTTGGTCCAATCGGACGGTTGGCCGAGTGTCCGATTCTCCAAATCAAACGTCCAATTCTGAGAATCGGACCCTGAATCGGGTGTCCGATTCCGTCGGCCCGACGCACTTTCAAGCACAATTTCGTCCAAAATCTCAAGACATCGATGACGATAGACTACAAAATTCACTAGGAATGATGTTGGAGTGATGGGGGAGATATCTATATACTTGGGGATCACCGATAGCAACGTCACTCCTTGCCCTAATCGATCGAACGGTCGCCCAAGCTCTCTCTCACTCTCTCACTCTCAGCTGGTTGCAAATGAGGATTCCCTTGCCCTTCCAGAACATATAACCCTACTGGACATTCCCCGGATGCTGCAGATCACTCTCCTTGCGATTGCTACACATTCAAATGCACATTTCCTCTGTTTTTTCCCTATTTTCTCCGATTTTCTCACTGTTTTACAGCAGCAAACCCTATGCCTCTCGGGTGTGATTTCCTAATGTTAACCTACTCTAAACATAACACAAATCGAAAGCAAAATACTGAACTAATTTATCCATGTTTTCCAATCATCAAACACCTAGAATATCCCAAAATACTTACTTGTTTTGAAGATCAAAAACACCCAACTTCCTACCTATCTCAAGCTCCGTTTTGGGGATGAATACCCTACTTCGATGCTCGATATGAGGCGCGCAAGTACTCAAGCTTGAATCCGTTGGTCCCGGTAATGGAACCAAAATGTGGGAGCTTTCGCTCAACCGCCAAGACCCATGGACCACTTATTGCTTCAAGCATTCCAAGCGAGCTCTAGTGGCTATCTCTCACCTAGCCGACGCGCCGTCGATCCTACGAGTGTAGTGAGCTTACCTTGATGCTTGATCGAGTACCCTCCTCTCCCTTGCACTCCGGTAGCTCCACGATTCTTGATGCTAGCTCAAGCATCCTCAAGCCTCCTCCATCTCCAAGCTCCATCCTCCATAGTCGCGCGTGCAAGAGAAGAGAAGAGAAGAGAAGAAGAGAAGAGGAGATGGTGAAGGGCTTCATCCTCTTGATCCCTCACTCCTACACACACTCACTCCCTCACACTCTCACACTCCCTCTCTCAAGAGTACACACAAGCAAGAAGGAGAGAGGAAGAAGAAGACTCTTTTTGCCACACACCAAAAGAATGAGCTTCTCATTCACTTTTCAACTTTATATACAAAGCCCTAAATCCTTTTTGGACGGTCATCCCATTTTCCCTTTTTTACATGGCCAGCCATAGCCTAGGCCCCTTTTTCCCATTTCCCACCATTCTAATTTATCCTATCCCCAACTAATGCGTACACTTTGCACAGGAGTGAGCCTGTCACTCTTTTACAAAGATTCGGGGGCACTCCCACATTTTAATGGTGCGCCCTTTTACTCTTTTGTTGTCTCGGGGCGACACCGAGGCTTTCTGAGGGTGTGCCCGAACATTTAAATTTTTTAGGGACTGGTTACCGGTCAAGGCGCATTTTTCAGCTTTTCTCCTGCGCCTTTTTTGCTATTCCCCTTTTTTTTTCATTTTCCACTCCTCTGTTGCGGGAAACACGGTAACATGACTCAAGATGAATTAAAGGCATGGAAAGAATGGAATACAAAAGACAAAAATGTGATGTATTGGCTATCTGCAGTCATTGATAATACTATACTGGGATATATATTGGACAATTTTTTAGAACATGTTTTCAATAAATACAAAATCATGAAAGATTCAACTCAAGCAAGAGTTGAATATCTTTAAGAAAGGGAAAATGTTTGTCAATGAGTATGTCTTGAAGATGAGGAGCATTGCAAATGCTTTAGCAGCAATTAATGCAATGCCTGATGATGATGATTTGATTTCATCCACTTTGGGTGGCCTTAATAATGAGAAGGCTTGAAAATCATTTGTCACTTTTGTATATATAGGGAAGCCATTTCTAGATTTTGATGGGATGTGGTAGATCCTCTTCAAGAGGCCGTGGTATGGAACGTGCTGGTGATAACTAGCAAAATAGGTTAAATCAACAATTTGGTGAAATATAGATTTCAGGAGGTGAGGTAGGGGGAGCTCTAGAGGAGTAGGTGGATGGTAGAATAGAGGTTCTAGAACTATTGCTATTATTTGTTAGTATTGTGGCAAAACAGGTTGTATTGCAACACATTATTATGTTAAGAAGGATGATATTTGCAATGGTAAATTGCAGGAAGGGAACTATGCATCCTTTTCATGATAGAATGAAGACAAAAATGAGCATTTGTTTGTTATGCAGCATATGATGAATGTTGTTACAGAAAAAGGGACACATGATGATGTATGATATGTTGACTCAGGTGCATCTAATTATATGACCAATCATGTTGAATGGTTTGGAGAGATGCGTGACTTGCAAAATCTAGATTATGTGTAGACAACATGCCACCAATTTCACACATTGGAAAGGTTCCCTTGTCCTTACATGATGGCTAGACAAAGAGTTTGTCAGATGTATTACATGTGCTATCAATCACAAAGAATTTAGTGTTTGTTGGCCAAATTATAGAGAAAGAGTTGTAGGTTCGATTTAATGCAAATGGTTGTTTCGTAGAAGACTTTAATAATAAGTGCAAAATGGTCACAAAAGGAAGTAGAGTTGGCCGCATGTTTACTTTAGATAGTGTAATTCCTACAATGAATGCTGCTATGTGCGAAAGGAAAATGAGTGGTTGCAGTTGTTGCAGACATTGAAAGATGGCATAAACATATTGGACATGCAAATGTGCAAAGGCTAAAATTAATGCAGTCCAAAGGATTGGTTACAGGGTTGCATGCTTTTAGAGTTGTAGAATTTCATAAAGCATGTGAAGCATGCTAGTTTGGTAAGCAGGAAAAACAACCCTTTTTGCATGATAGAGATGTGAGCAGAAATATACTTGATGTTGTGCATATACATGTTTGGGGGTCTACACAGAATTTATCTCTTCGTGGCAGCAAATATTTTATCATGTTTATTGATGATTATTCAAGGAAGCTATGGGTATACTTTATGAAGGAAAAGGGTGATGTATTTGAGCACTTCAAATCTTTCAAGGTGGCTATTGAAAAAGAAACAGGCTTGAAAGTTAAGTGCTTGAGATCAGAATGAGAGGGAGAGTACCTCTCTAACAAGTTTAGTGGCTTCTTGAGATCTCATGGGATATAGAGATAGTTTACTTACAGGTATATCCCATAGCAAAATGGGATTGTAGAAAGAAAAAATAGGCATATTATAGAGATTACACAAGCATTGATGTGGCTGAAAAGAATATGCCAAAACATTTTTTATTTAAAGCTATTCATACTGCTGTCTATATTATGAATAGAACTCCCACAGCTGCAATTTATGGGATGGCCCTTGAAGAATGGTTTACAAGCAAGAAGCCTGATGTGTCACACTTGAAAGTGTTTGGCTATATTGCATATCTTTATGTGCTAGATGGGCTACGAAAGAAGCTTGATCCAAAGAGTAAAAAATGTAATTTTATTGGATACTCCTTAGAGTAGAAAATGTATCGTTGTTATAGCCCTATCACATGTGAGTTTAGAGTGAGTAGGGACATTATTTTTTATGAGAGGAGCAGTTGATATACATGTACTAGTGATGTATTAGATGATGATAATGATCATGATAACTATGTGTGAAAAGAAAAGCAAGAAGAATTATGAAGCCTCAGTGGACCAAAAACATAATCTCGTACTACACCTATAGGCCCTTGGTCTGGGAGACTAAGAAGTAGCCCCACAACTTTAGGTGGATCTACAAGTGTGTTGTAGGTAAAGACTGTTGAGAATATAGGCATATGAACCTTCCTTATGCAGGAATGGATAAGGGCAAGCAGGTGTGAATGGTCCTGAGGGAAGGGAAAACCCTAACCCTAACCAGTTGGGGCTATATAAATAGCCCAAGGGGTCTACATCAACTTTTGAGTGAGAGTGACCCAAGTTGTACTTTCATGAGCAACTAAATAAGCAAGACTTGTTCTTGTACTTGTGAGCTCTTCTCTCCCTCTTATGCACACTTCAATCCATGCTTTCACTTTGATTTTTCACATAGTGTCAAAGCCACCTCTGATCCTTTAGCTTCCCTTAGCCTAAGTGCACATGAGATTCTTCTTCTTGCCTATTGACCTCCATAGCCACAGCTTGACCCACCTTTGTTGGAGGATCTAGGGAGAGCAAAGAAGAGCATTTTAGCTCAAGATCCCTTCTGAAGATCTATCGCCACTGCCAAGGAAAAATGGGATGAGCTTGAAAAGCTCTATGGCGCTACAGGTAAAAACACTAAGATTTTCCTTAAGATTGAATTCTTCAGCTTGGAATATAGAGAAGGAGAATACTTGGAAATTTTTATTTCTCAAATGAAAGGCCTCATGACATAGCTCTCTTTAGTGCAAGCACCAATCCATGATGAGGATGCTATTGCCATTCTTTTCAAGACTATCAAAAAGGTCTTTTCCACACTTGTAACAACCCTAACTAATATTCCCAATCCTACCTTGGAAAGTACCATCCAATCCTGTTTGGATAAAGAAAAAAGGAATCATAAAGAAGGAAGCACCAGTCAGACATCTACTCCAACATCCCATGACCAAGCCTTGGTGCATACAGTTGTCAATAAGTGTACCTTTTGTAAAAGGAAATGGCATATTGCAAACAACTGTTGGAGAAAATACCCAGAAAAGATGAAATGTAATAAATGCAAGAAGACATGACATATTACAAGTAAATGCCCTAACCATCCTGAAGTACCTAAGGAATTGGAGGCCAATTTTGCCTCCCAATCCACAGATGATCGACTCTTCTGAGTCATGTATCCCTTCTACCTATAACCATCCTTGTAATCCTATTCTATAAAGGCATCCTAATTTGGGTTGGGGGGGGGGGGGGGGGGGGGGCAATCTCTTATGCTTTGTATCCCAATGTCACCTGGCATTGAGAACCCTCCTTATGCAGGAGTGGATAAGGGCAGGCAGGTGTGAATGGTCCTGAGGGGAAGGGGAAACCCTAACCCTAACTAGTTGGGCCTATATAAACATCCCAAGGGGTCTACATAAACTTTTGAGCAAGAGTGACCCAAGTTGTACTTTCATGAGCAACTGAATAAGCAAGACTTGTTCTTGTACTTGTGAGCTCTTCTCTCACTCTTGTGCACACTTCAATCCATGCTTCCACTCTGATTTTCCACAAAGGCAAAGAAAAGAAGAAAGTGTTAGATAGTAATGATACATCCACTAGTCATTTGGGGTTTGATGGAGATTCTAGTGGTTCAGAGAGTTTGGATGATGAGCTTGGCATTCCTTCAGTCTCAGGACACCAGGTGTATAGGGAGCACATAGTAATGTAAAGGCTCCATTGAGTGATCTAGTGGTATGCATGTATAGCAAGGTCAGATACCCTATTAAGAGATTTGGTTTTGAACGTTATGCAGCTCACCATTATGGCTATATGGTGAAGGTAGTTGAGGATACTGAGCCCACTTGTTTTGAGGATGTTCTTGGTCCTGCTCATTGGGATGCAACAATGGATGAGGAGATGGTTGCATTAGAAGCCAATAAGACTTGGGATTCGGTACCCTTGCCTAAAGGCAAGAAATCTATTGGATGTAAGCGGGTTTACAAAGTTAAGCATAATGCAGATGGTTTGGTTCGTAGGTATAAGGCTAGGTTGGTTGCAAAAGGCTACGCTCAAACATATGGCATAGATTATGAAGAGACATTCAATCCAATTCCTAGGATGGCAATTGTTAGATGCATGACAGCCTTGGCAATAGCCAAAGGTTGGAGTTTGTAGTAAATGGATATTAAGAATGCCTTCTTGCATAGTGAATTGTAAGAAGGGGTGTATATGAAGCATCCAGTAGGTTATGAGGATTTAGAGCATCCCACATATGTGTGCATGTTAAAGAAGGTGCTCTATGGGCTAAAGCAAGCACCTAGAGCATGGTTTGACAAGATCAGAAAGTATATTGTCAATATTGGCTTTTATATTTCCAATCCTAATCACTCACTTTATGTGAGAAGGGTAGATGTAGGTTTGGTCATCATAGTCATCTATGTGGATGACTTGATTATTACAAGTGATAGTGATAATGGGATTGCTGAAGTTTAGGAATTCTTGAAGAAGAAGTTTGAAATAAAGGATTTGGGTGAGCTGAGATATTTTCTTGGTATTGAGGTGATAAGATGCGATGATGGTATATGGCTATCCCAAAGGCAGTATGGCTTGGATATATTATCCAAGTATGGTGGCATGACATCATGTAAGCCTCTTTTAGTACCATTGGAGCAAAATGTGAAGTTGAGTGCTAACATTGGGGATGAGATAGAAGACCCTACTATGCTCAGGAGGTTAGTAGGGAGTTTGATTTACATGACTATCACAAGGCCAGACTTGAGCTATGTTGTTGGCCTTGTTAGTTAGTTTATGCAGATGCCTAGAAAGCCTCATTTGGATGCAGTTAGATGCATATTGAGGTATGTGAAGTTCACTTTACATTATGGAATTTTTTATGAGGCATGTAGGATGTATATGTGTTTAGATACACCTATGCAAATTGGGCTAGTAGCATGTCAGTTAGAAGTTCTACTAATAGATTTATGTTTTTCCTTGGTAGTGCAACAGTTATATGGAGCAATAAAAATCAACCTATAGCTACTTTATTGAGTACAGAGGCTGAGTATAGAGGTATTGTTATGGCAGCATGTGAAGTGGTATGGTTGTAAAAGTTATTAGGTGATTTAGATGTGCAAGAAGATGGTCTAGTTGTCATTCACTGTGACAACATGAGTAGCATATAGTTAGCTAGGAACCCTGTGTTCCATGCTAGGACAGAACACATTGAGGTGCATTACCACTCTGTGAGAGAGAAGGTACTTACATCAGAGATTGGCTTGGTATATGTCAGCACACAGGATTAGATAGTTAACATTTTCACAAAGGCATTGGGTGCAAAGAAGCTTTGAAAGATCGAAGCTTACTTGGAGTTGTAGAGATAGAGTGAGCTTGAGGGGGAGTGTTGAGATAGCAAGCTCAACATGTGCAGACATTGATGATGGACTGCCTAGCTAGATGGGGCCACACGTCTACACTTAACACGTCAGAGGTCATTATGATCCTCACATAGCCACTAGCTTATCACTTATTATATTTAGTTTATTATACCTACCTACATCTGGCATAGCCAATTGATTAGTATAGTCAATTATGCATTGTTTAACTTAGTAGGCCACTTTCCTTTATATTGTATCTTATTTATACTTTGTGTACATTGTATTGTGTGTGGAAGAAGAAGAAGAAACTAGCAAGAATTTTTTTTTGGCCTCCATCTCTCTTCTTGTATTCTTGAGTGAGCTTCCTCTTGTGTGTACAATATGTGTTTGGCACAACAACTCAAGCAAGTCTCCCACCACACAATTCTTGACAGTAAGAGTATAAGAGAGAAAGACACCGTATGTGGGAACTTTAATAGTGACAATGTGTGATAAGCCTTCTCTCATTAAATAGTCATTAAAAGAATAATGTACTAGTTTGTGGTCATAGTGCGTGTAGTAAATACGGGGTGACATAGGCACAAGCATCTTTACCGCAAAAACCTCCCACTTAAAGGTGAATGTGTCTCGAGTGAGGAGAGAATAATAAAAGTGACAAAGTACAAATATACATAAAGAATAATAAGATGAGGAATAGATGTCATCTCATTCTACACCCATCATCTTCCTAAGGAAGGCAAAACATTCAATTGAGAAAATTTTAGTGAGTAGATTTGTAGGATTCTTATAAGTCAAGATCTTGATAAGCTCAATAGACTTGTCCTCTACCACCTCTCTGATGAAGTGATAGTACACCTCAATTGCTTTGTTTTTGCATGGAAAATCACTAATTCTTGGCCAAGTAAATAGCACTTGTAGAATCCGATTACAATGTAGGAGTAATAGTAATACCAAGGACTGCCACCAAACGGCCTAACTATAGGGCCTGCTTGCAATCAATGGGATGCCTTATAAAATAGGCTACAATGATGTTTATGGAAAGATGATATACCGGATACTAGAAAAGTCAATTCTCAGATGCTTTAGAGACATAGTTGGCCTCCAATTCTTTGGGAACTTCAGGAGATTTTGGACATTTACTAGTGATATACCCCATTTGTTTACATTTGTTTCACTTCATCTTGTTGGGATATTTTTTTCAGCAATTGCTTAGCATATATCCTTTTTTGTTGCAAAAGGGGCATTTACTAGTCACAATATGGACTAAGAGTTATTCACAGGTGTTCAAGGTAGATGATGAGATTATGATGCCTTCTTTTTTATTTCTCGTCTCCTCATCTAGACGAGACTAAATGACACCTTCTAGTGTGGGATTTGATACATTTGTTAGAGTAGTGATAAAATTTAAAAATACATTTGTTATGACTTTCAAGAGTATTGCAATGGCATCTTCTTCAACACCAAAGCTTGAACGGAAGCAAATTGAGACATTAGTTTCTACCCTCAAAACTAGTGGTGTGTTCGTCCTCAAAAACCAAAGAAGCATTTCCAACCTGCATCTCCATGCTCCAATGCAAAATCTCATTGATAACAATACAAATTTCTTCTTCATCTTAGGACCAACTACATATTCTAGGAATAAGTTCCGACTAGAGCCCCTTGTGGTTATGAGTCCCCATAGGAGGGAACCTTCCATACTAGGCAGTTCATCCTAGGCACTGGTCAAACACTCTAGGTAAACCAAAAAATATATCCAACTCATTTGAGCTCTAGCAGTTGATCCCAGGGGAAAGTCAACCACTAAAATCGTCCTTAATCTAGGCAAGAATATTTCATTTCATTAGTGAAGAAACAATCACGTCCAGGTTTCAAAAACCAGAAACCATCAACCATCAAGTCCTTTACAGTCAATATTTCTTGAGCAATTAATGCTACTAAAAATAATAATTTATAATGCTGGTTATAACTTTATCGAAAATATTTTTCAATGACTTTGATTTTGATGGCCAATAATTTCTAAGGATTTTCATTCCCTGCTTCTTCCTTTTAACGGCTATTGAATTTTCTACATGAAGACTTTGCTTGATTTGTTTTGCTAATTTCCTAATTTTTCAAAATTATGGCAACCAATTCTTTTCTTCCTTCGATTACCTTCTTTCCCTATGACATTTTTTTCTATGTTTACTAAGTCAACCATTTCCTATACTTCCCTATTTATCTATTTTATCACCCAAGAGTTAGGAAATCCATTTCTAAGTAATAATCTATATTTCGTATGTCGTCTAGGATAGTTTATGATTACGAAAGTCTTTCCATGGCCAAATCGATAGACACTTGTAATGAAGGGGACCTAAAAGAGAGAGAGAGAGAGAGAGAAGGAAGAAGACTGTAGAAGAGAGAGAAGAAGAGAGTAGAGGAGAGAGAAAGACTAGGAGAAGAGAGAGAAATACATGAAAAGAGAGAGAAAGAGGGAGAAAGAGGTGAGAGAGAGAGGGGAGAAAGAGGGAGAAAGAGGGGAGAGAGAGAGAGAGGGGAAGCAATGGGAGGTGAAGGTGAAGGTGAGGAAACGGATTTGTATTTATCAAATATGGTACCCTAATTAGGTCCTTGTACACCTTAAATACCCCATCAGTGCAACGGGTATTCGCATGTGCTAATCCCATGTTAACCCCGTGTAAGACCCTCTAATCCCATTCTTTACATTCCATCCCAACTCGGAAGGTTTTTGCCCTCAAAAACAAAAAGAGGACGTATTGGTATGACTAGGTTGGGGGAGAGGGGGGGTGAAATCTTGTAGAATGGTGGCCTATGAGCATGTATGCATTGTGAGCATGAGGGAAGAAGGTAACTCAGTACAAGGATAGGTAGGGAAGAAGGTAACTTAGTACAAGGATAGGCACCAATTCCAAACAAGAAGGGCTGGACAACATTGGACAGCATGTTGTCCCGAACAGGTCTGCAGTGGAAAACTGATCATAACTTGCCATGGGCAACTCCAAACGAGATGTTCCGCATGTCAAAACGAAGCTCGTTGAGGTACTTTTAGCCCAGGTAGGTCATGCATGGGTGCAATTAATGCAGCCCCAAAACTATTCAAAAACATATGGTTGTCTGCTGCAAAATAGGCCCAAATCGAGTTGTCCTTCAGCCAAGGTTGCCGCCTCAAGGTGAGGGGACTACACCCAGGGAGTGCTGATGTAGATAGAGCTTTTTTCAACCCCCAGGATCAAATGGATAACCTGCATGGTAAGCATCACCAGCATACAAGTCATCCATGCAAGCATGGGTCTCTGCACTACCACCGGGGTCAAAGGGAAAGTGGTTATCCTTTCCATGCATTGGGTTACCATCCATAAGTACAGCTAGAATGGTCGGTACTACTAGCTGTCGCATCAAGTCTGCCATAAGCATCATATGATTAAGCTCGGTCTGCGCTTGGATGCTGTCAATAACACATGGGGTTGCATAAGCTGACAAGTGTACTGCATCAACCCTTATATGTGACATGTGTACAAACTGAAGGGTCTCTTGAAAGGACATGTTTTCTTGATTCGTAATATGAGCATGATCTTTAAGATCTACATGATCTTCTTTCTTGAATGAAAGTTCGTCTTGCTTTGGACCCACATCAAAATGGTCTTCAACAAGACATGTCCTATCCTTGGCATAATGATATTCGAATACAAATAGGGGTTTTACATTCTATGCTCTACATTTGTTTGGATGATCACAAGATATCGGCTTAGCACATTGATAGCATAAGCCCGCAGCATGTAATTCCCGTATTGTATCACTAGTAAGGTGTCTAATGCGTTTAGCCTTAGATAGCAATCTACACACATGCTCATCACCATTGGTCAGCTCAGTAATAGTTCTGACATGCTGCTCATAGTCATCTTGCTGCTCATGTACAACAGATGGCTGCCCATGACCATAATGCTCATGCTGTCCATATGGAGGGTCATACCAATGTGGCTGTTGCTCATAATGATACTCATGCTGTCCATATTGCATATGGTGATAACAGGCATGCTGCTCATGTACATCTATTTGCTGCTGCTGACTATTACCAAAACTTTGGCCATATTGTTGCCCATAAACATGTTGATCATAAGTAGGCGCATGCACTTGCCTTTGCACATCGAACCCATCCCAATGGTCATGGTACTCATAATGTCCGTGAGAATGCCCATACATGCCTTGTTGACCAAAATGTCCCTAGCTACCATACTGCCCATGCATTACATGTGGGCCAAACTGTAGGGCCTTGCTGCCCAAAATTTCCATGCTGCCCATGCAATATATACGAACCAAACTGAGCATTAGGGCCTTGTTGCTTAAAACTGCCATGCACATGCTGCCCATGTGCACTTGCATTAGAGCCTTGCTGCCCAAAATTTTTATGTTGCCCATGCAATACATGCGAACCAAACTGAATATTGGGGCCTTGCTACCCAAAATTGTCATGTGCATGCTGCCCATTACCATGTGCATGCTGCCCATGTGCCCCTACATTAGGGCCTTGCTGCCCAAAATTTGCATTTTGCCCTTGCATATAGCTTCCACTACAGGGGAGGTGTTGTCCCAAGAATGGGCTGGAAGGGTTCATCACAGGTGATGGGAGGATGGGTTCATCATGTCGCATAGAGGGCTCACCCAGCTCATAGGTGCTATGGGGAAAACCATGGGTGCTACCAAAACCTTGCTGGCCACATCCCGTCTCCAAGGGGGAAGGGCCGTTGGTCTCATAGGAAGGACCATGCTCCTTGGGCTGAGCTAAGGAGGGTGAGAGGGTGGAGATGAGGGTGCCCGTGCACTCTACAAGCAAGTCCATCTTAGCCATCATCTCGTTATGACGCTAATCTTGGCGGTTTTCCATCTCCCTATGGCGGTGTTCCGATTCTCGATGCCACTCAGCATGATGGGCTTCATGTTGGAATAGTGTGTTGTTAAGCATAGCAAAACGGTCCATCTAGGGGGCACCTTCCTCAAGCATGTCTTCACGATCCTCTTGAGCGAAGCTAGGAGCATTCATAGATGCACGGAAATCTCTAACTAGACTGTGGCTACCACCCTGGTTATTTCAGCAAATAGATTCACTGATGCTCCAATGGTAGAAGGAGAACCTTCAATATGGCTATAAGGATCTTTGCATAGCCTTGTTTAAGGCTATTGATCATTGCCTCTTTAGATCAGAAGCAACTAGTAGAAAGGATACTAACATCATGCTCTTGTTGAGCACATGGTAAAGACAAGAGAGATGTTGCTACAACAAAATGCTCCAAACCATCCAGACTATTACGCATGCACCATCTCTGGTAGAGACACTATCAAAGCCAATTAGTGTTCGTGCATCTGTCTCAGTTTGGCCTCAGTAGTTCAAGCATTTGACATTGCTTCCAAGTCCTCACATTCTAGATACGTATTCAACCAGGATGTTATGCAACCTCCTAAACTTGCAAAGAAGGATGAAACAAAGGTACCTAACATAGCTTCCACGCCCCCGTTGTCAGCCTGCTCATGGCTTGTAGTTTATTGGATCACATCTGTCCATGAATGTCAGGCAACATCATCTTCACTGATCATTTCTCTGAGCTTTCAGCAGTGCCAATGGAAGCTTCTTTTGTAGAATTTTGGAACCTTCTTATCTTTCGTATAAGATATAGTGGCACCACAGCGGGTTCAGTAAATCCACCACCACCATCGACAACTTGTGCTTGCTTGAGAATTCAAACAATGCCAATTCATCAAGAGGAACATCTTAGAAGAAAACCAGCATGACAGTTAGAATTTACTTCCATCTATGATGGTGCATCTGTAGATACTTTAGTCCACAGCAGCCGACAGCTTGTGAATTGCTCTCTCGGCTTCGCGCTTCGTGGAGCTGCTAGGGTTTCCTTGTTTGTGGCCTCTTGCTCCCTCCTCGGCTTCTGCACACAGACTTGATGATGGATATGGCTGTCCTAGGTATTCAACGTGCTAGTGCTTCTTTATTTCAGTCTTTTCTACAGTCCTTGATGTTAGAGGTATGCCGTGGGACTATTTTAGCAGCTTTGTAGACCTACCTTTTGACAAGATCATTTGATAATGATCGTGTTCAATCTTTTGTGAGGCAGATGGCAAAAGGGAAGACATACAATGAATGGGAAGAGGAACATAAGGCTTCTGAGCTTGTTCATGCAACTCTCCTCTTGTCCAAGAATGAGCTCTGCTGCTTTAGCCTGGGGGTCCTACACATTACTTTGTCCAGTGTTGTATATAAATGCCCATTTTAGCTTGGCTAGCGCATTCCCCATCTCAGGGTCCACCACAGCCAAGATTCACACAATCTGCCTCTTCATTGGCATATGATAGATGTAACAATATGGCTGAAATCTGTTAGGGTTAATCGATGCAACACCTTAAAATTTGAAATCTCATCCTCTAATTCTACAAGAACTACTATAGACTGGCCAATAGGTGACAATGGAGGCATGCCAATTTCTTGATGCTGAATCGTTGGGGTAGAAGATATCAATTGGAGACTATTTGAAATGCTATAAGGGCGCAATAACTCTGTAACCTACTGATCAGAAGCCAAACTCCAGCAACAACCAGCTTCATTCCAGGATGTTCAACCCCATGGACACCACACGATAAACCAGATGGATGCATTTTGTCCACCCAGGGGTTTTGCAATCAGAAAGTGTTTACAGGGCAAAGACAACATCAGATGCTCTAAAGGAACTTGAGTGCTACAAGAACATCAGGAATATTGTTGATCTCATGAGTGTAGGAGACTGTTGTAAACACAGAGATGCAGCGCTTAATGTGAGCTTGTTTCATGATGATATTTGACCTCCTAGGGCTTGCAAATGGTAGGGTTGCCTTCCCTCATTGGTGCTCTTGGTTAATAAAGTGTCCTTTGAAGCCATAGCTTCAAAGAGAAGTCTGATCTTGTGGGGAACTTGATATTGTACATAGCACAGTTTGCATAGCCTCAGAGGCTTAGAAAATGTGATGACCTAGCCAAGAAGGGTTGTGGGTTGGTGGCTAATCCCATGGGGAAGCAAGATCTGATGCTTTGGGATGCCATACGAGCTTGAGAGGGAGGGTAGAAGGGAAGTTCTTCCATGGAGCCTTGAAGAAGCTTGAGGGAAGAAGAAGATTCACTTTCTAAAAAGCAAGCAATGTAGACCTTTGACACGTCTTGTAGTGACCTCCTTCACCCAAAAACCCCTAAAATTTTACCTCAAAGTTGAAAATGAGCTGCCATTTTGGTCTTTTGGCCTCCAAATTCAGTCAAGCCTCCTGCCATAGTTGTGTAAACTCCCAAGAAAGATGCCATCTCTATAGTACTTCTTGACTGCTGGGGTTCTTCAATGTTGTATTTGTGCACAGTAGGGTTTCCTGAGACTGAAAAAGGAACTAAATCTAAAGGAAGGAGAGAGAAAGGAAGGACCTAAAAACTAGGCTCTGATACTAACTATAATAAAGGGGACCTAAAAGAGAGAGAGAGAAGGAAGAAGACTACATAAGAGAGAGAAGAAGAGAGCAGAGGAGAGAGAAATACTAGGAGAAGAGAGAGAAAGACAGGAAAAGAGAGAAAAAGAGGGAGAAAGAGGGGAGAGAGGGAGAGGGGAAGCCATGGGAGCTGAAGGTGAAGGTGAGGAGACAGATTTGTATTTATCAAATATGGTACCCTAATCAGGTCCTTGTACACTTTAAATACCCCATCAGTGTAACCGGGTATTCGCATGTGCTAACCCCATGTTAATCTCGTGTAAGACCCTCTAATCCCATTCTTTACAATACTATTCTTATTTAAAGGAGTCTTCAATTCTATTAACAATTATCATTATCATAGAAATAAGTCCTATATGTTTAAATGTTCATAGAAACCGTTAATTTTTAGTCAAGAGAATAACTCAAGTTTCAATGATGCATCTAAATAAATATTACTATAACTATACTTAACTTTTAGAGATGGACTTAACTAATTTATCCTTAGTTAATATTTAGTATTTCTAAGGATTCCACTAATGACATTCTTATAAGTGTGATACTAAAATTTATGTTTAGCTCAATCATGAAAAGAATTCTAATATTCTATATATGTTTTTTAAATACTAATTCTAATTTTCTAATAATGTTAGTTTTTTAATAGATTACATTGGATAAGCCTTAAACTAGATATAATGCGAAACAAGATTTTTGACTTAACATTTTATGCAAAATTTCCTAGAGCATAATAGTTAGCATAACATTCTAAGTTAGAAAATTTTCAAGCATACTTGTTTATTCTTTCATATAACATTCTATGTTAGGATTTTTCTAGAGCATAATAATCATTCTTTTTTTTAATGACTTTATTATCTCATGTATATATACAACTAATTTTCTAATTATTTCTAATGACTAGAACCTAATCTAACTTAAAGTATAATTATCACTAATTCTTTCTTTCTAAAAAAGAATTATCATTCGATAAAGAAAAAGATCACCAAAATGCTAACATTAAAAATCATACTCCATGCCCTTACAATGGAGGGGAGGGGTCTTATTTATAGGAGAGGAGGGGGAGGGGAGGTGTGGGATGCTGCCTGCATAAGCGACATCTGAGGTGTCACATGGTGGCACCATGAAAATGATGGGGATGGGTTGATTAACTGGGCGTCAACTTGTTAAAATTTCTTATATTCTTTTTAACATGAAAATGCCATGTGTAGGATATTTCTAGTAAGGTGGCAATTTGAGATTTTTCAGAAAAATCTCGTTTTTTGATTTTAAGAGAAAATTAGAAAGAGGGTATGAGGTATCATGATGAGGTTGGAAGTGGCTAAAAATATCCCAATTTTTTTTAATGAAAATTGGGGAAATTGGAGGAGGAGTACTGATGTGGCAACTTAGGAGTTTTCAATCAATAAAAAAGAATCTCGTTTTTTAATTTTTCATGAAAAATTAGGATATGAGAAATGAGGTGTCTTGTGGATGTTAAAAAGTACTAGGATTTTTATAAAAATTTTAATATGACAGTTGGAAAAATAGGGGAATGAGTACTTATCTTGCAACAGATGGGAGGAAAAGTACACACTCTTTCTAACCATTGCTTTTCTCTCTCTCACCATGTGTCATTCTCTTGTAAAGTCCTACTTACAATTGAACTCTTTCTCTCTTTTAGTTAACTACTCTCTTGCTTTTAGTTAGAATTAGACTAACTGGATGATTTTTCTTTTCTTCCCATTTTTCCTTTTCATGCATACATAATTTCTTACGTGTTTGTCAACGACTAAGGTGGAGTTTTCATGATAAGAAATAATGCACATATACTATTGAGAATAATTAGCCTGTGTTTGAAAAAACTTTTCTTTTTGCACTTGTTTGTGTGCTTTTAAGTAAATGCACAACTCTACATCAAGAGTGAGTTTACAAGCGTAAATTGTATCTTTATTTATGAAATACACATGCACATATTTACGTGTATACGTGTGCACATATGCCTAAGGAGGAGTTCACATGGATAACTTATCCCCACCGATTCGGTACTTTTAAGGCTTAAGTCCTTTGGCTAGTGGAAGAGAGGGGGGGTAGTTCATGCAAGGATCAATGATTTTGCTCGTAAAGGAGATTTCTTAAATTTTTTATGTGTACATTTTGTGTTGTCAAGGCGATTTGTTACATCCTCTTCCCCTTAGAGAAATCGAGATGTCCTCATCTCGAGAGAAACTCTGGGTGGTCTCTCTGGAGAATGGACTCCTAGATCTAAGTGGCATTTTCTTCAGGGAAGTCCTTCCATTCTACAAGGTACTCACGAAGAGTATGATTTCTGAGAGGCTTCTCTCTAACCTCTAGAATTCTCTCAAGCTAGACTTCTAAGATTCCTTGATTTGGCATTATAAACTCTCCATCATCTAAGACATGATCAGGACTTGGGATATACTGTTTTAGAAGATTTACATGGAAAACATTATGAACTTTGAGATGAGGGGGACGTTCTAATTTGTAGGCATCCCTACTAAAACATTTGATAATTTTGTAGGGGCCGCAATATATAGGGCTTAGCTTCTTGAATTTTCCAAGAGATAGAGAACTTTTCTTAGTGCGAACGAAGACCATCTCGCCCTCCTTGAATGCGTGATAAGTTCTCTTGGTGTCTGCATAAGCCTTTTACCTGTCTTGAGCAGCCTTAATGTCTTGATGGATCGCTTTGGTCTGTTCTTCCATTTCTTCCAGCATTTTCCTAGATGCTTCGACCCTTAAGTTTGGATCTGAAAATTTTGGAGGAGACAAGCACTCTTGTCCATACAATGCCTAAAAGGGAGTCATACCAATGCTTTGCTGGTATGAGGCATTATAGGCAAATTCCACCAAGGAAAGATATTGGATCCACTTCTTAGGCTCTATGCTACAGTAAGCCCTTAAAATGTCCTCCAGTACTTGATTGACCTTGTTAACAAGGTGGAACATCAGGAAACTCTAAAGTAGAGGATAAGGCTAAGGCAAAAGTGAAAAGGAAGACGAAGGCATGCTAAGAAAAATACGAAAACACAAGAAGTGTAGAAAACTCCTAAATCAAGAAGAAAGGCACACAAGAAAAAGCGCAAGTCAATACTTTTGTAAAAAAGTGCAAGGTGCACCATGATTTATTTTAAGAGTGCCCCGTGCAAATTGTAAAGGTAGATGGGTGGTAGGAAGGAAGCTAGAAAGATAGGAGGATAATGGAAAAAAAGGGCCTAGGCTATGACCAACCATGTAAAAAGGGAATGATTGCCCAATTGGGATTTAGGGCTTTGTATATAAAGTTCAAAATATGAATGATAGCTCATTCTTGTATGGGGCCAAAAGTGGCTCTCCTATTCTTCTTCTTCTTCTTGTTCTTACTTGCTTGAGCTTGTGCTTGAGAGAGGGAGTGTGAGAGTGTGAGGGAGTGAGTGTGTGAGGGTGAGGGACCGTGGCGGAGAAGCTCTTTGTCTTCTCCTCTCTTCTTCTCTTCTCTTCTTTTCTCTTGTCTTACTTGCAGCGATGGAGCTTGGAGCATAGAGCTTGAGGATGGAGCTCGCTTGAAGCTTGCACTTGGATCATAGAGCTACCAGAGTGCTTAGGAGAGGAGGTAACTCGATCGGGCATGGAGGTAAGCTCACTACACTTGTAGAGATGGATGGCGCATCGGCTATGTGAGAGGTAGCCATTAGTGCTCAGCTTGGAACGCTTGAAACAATAAGTGGTCCGAGGGTCTTGGCGGTTGATCGCCACTACATTTTGGTTCCATTGCCGGGACAACGGATTCAAGCCTTGAGAGCTTGTGTGCTTCGAATTGAGCATTGAAGTAGAGTTTTCCCTGAACCGGTGCTTAAGGTAGATAGGTAGGAAGCGAGGGAGTTTGAAGAGGTATTCGATCTCCTTAGTAAGTAGGTTTTGATTTTTCAAATTTGGAAAAGCAGGTTGGAGTAGTGTAGGTGTTCTCTTTATGATCTCTCTTTACATTTAGGTAGGTTAGGAGCAAAACAATGTGAGCACATAGTAGGGTTTCTACTATTGTATAACAGGTTGAAACAGGGAAAAGAAGGGCAAAAAATGAAATTCTAGGTTAAATGCTGGTAAGAGGAGCAAGACTAAGGTGAGTGCAAACCTGGGCAGGGTAATAAGAGGCCAGGAGTGGCAAGGAAGGCCTTATTCTGCATTTGAAATGTCAAAGAGAGTTTGAGAGAGAGAGAGAAAGAGAGAGAGAGAGAGAGAGAGAGAGAGAGAGAAAGAGCTTGTAGGTCCAGGCCTACACCAAATCGATTGGAGCGTATTGGGACTTTCATTGAGATTTTAGGTATGGAATGCCCTTGGCCCACACCCCTCTTTGATTCCTAGAAGTTCTGGTAGCCACTAGCAACATTTATCTTAGATTTTTTGGGCAAATAAGTGATTGACACATGTTTCGACCGGTGGAATCGGATGCCCCCCACAGTGTCTGATTCCCAAAACTGGATCGAGCGACTTGTCTGACTCCCAAAGTCAGACCACTCCGATAAACCTACCTGGTCCGATCGGACGGACACACATCCCGTTCAATCGGACACTTGATCCATCCGATTGTGACTCTCGGACCACAGAATCGAACCAGTAGCCTTGTTTGATCGGACATACCCGCTCTGATCTTCAAAATTGGACACCCCAAAATCGAATACACAACCAAAAATTGCAATCTGACCACATAAATTGTCAGACCATCTTTCGGGGTCGGACCAGACTAGTCAGATCGTCTGACTCTAAGAGTCGGACCACTCAAAATCAGACAGTCCGATTCTGGGACTCGGACCAACAAAGTAGAACAAGAAAATACAGACCCAGAAACCATATAGAGTCGAAAGCACATTATAGATCTATTATTGGGCTGAAATCTAGAGCAAGTGGTTCAAAACCTAGCTACAAATGGCCAGTCCCTCAAATCGCACATGGTATTCAGCGTAACAGGCCTCCACACCTTCCCCAAGTAGATTGAAGAGGAAATGCGTGCCGTGACAGGTCCTCAAAATTAGATCCAAGTGTAGTAATGGCTTTGCACAAGCATAGATCCTCACTTGCAATACGACAACCAAAAGCCCATACCCGAACAAAGAAAAAAACAGGGACCCTAGAACCTCAATGGGCCAATCCAGCCAACAAGGGCAAGAAGGCCACTCCACGAAAACAAGTATTGGATGCATTCGGACTGCATCTAGTCAAAGCGGAAGACAACAATGTCAAGCCACAACTACGAGGATGACTAAACATGATAGTCCTAACAATAGATGCACTTGAATGGCACTGCACAGATGACCCAAGACATCAGTAGAGAATCCACATCTGGCTGTGCAATCGGGGACTCAAGGGCATGTATTAGAAGGCTTAAATTTATAATCCAAGACCCGAAAGATGAAGATATAGTACCGCCTACTTATCTTAGGGTCAAACTCATCGCAAAAAGAGAGCACATTGTCGATGCTCTCATTGATGAAGGAGCTGATTTTAATATCTTGACCTATGAGCATGGACCCTACTAGGCCAACCAGAGCTCACACAAAATAATGCAACTCTTAGTCCTTATGGGAAACACTCACAAGCACTTATAGGGAAGTGCAAAATCCTTGTAACTATCGAAACGAAAAGCTTGCCTATCCTCTTCCATGTTCCTTCAAATAGTGCTAATTGTGGAAAGGAAACCCTCCTAGGAAGACCCTTCAAAAGGGCGACGAAATGTGAGGCCGATTACGTAGCATAGAGGATACACTTGGCACTACTGGGGGTGAGGGTAATCACAACCTTTAGCAAAGGGGACCTCATCAAACCTCGAGGGAAGGACAAGGAACATTCTGACACGCTAGGCATGCCTGGTAATGAGAGCAAGGACTTGTTGAAAGAGTTGATTGAAGTGCATGTTGAACAAAGAGAACTAGTAAGTGAGGCCATGCTTGAAACAAGAAGGTTAGGAGACAATGCCAAGAAAGGGCTTTGGACTTACAAATATTGTAGAAGATCACAAAAGAAGCCCAAGCCTTATAGATGAAGGTATCGATGGAGAGCCAACACAATGCCACAATGGATATCCAAAGCGTTGCTACATGCTCAAGGATATTTCGTAGGTAACTGATGGATTTGGGTACCAAAACCCTTAGCTAGACTACCTCTATCAGCTAAAGGCCAGGACATATCAAGAGCAAAGAAGTGCATGAGGAAATCTAAACAAAAAAACAAGTCTCAAGTCAAAAACATTGGAATGACCGAGTCCCTCACGATTGAAATCAAGAGACCAAATGGGATTATTCGAAAGGTAGATCCTCAGCCTAGCATGCTTAAGAAGCAAATATCAGATGTAATCGTTGAGGGTGCACAAAAGCCACTAGTGCCCAAGTAACCTTTGATTTTCCAAGAGGATAACGAGCATCATAGGTGCAATATTGCTCATGGTAACATTGATTGCTCAACAAAGCAAATGGCTGAATCATCTAATAGCCAACGAGCAAATCTTCCAACCAGTGCCAAGTCCACCTAGGAGACCCAAATCTCCTACACCCTCTTTCCTGTTGAGATTCAAGCTCATAGTTTTACCTTAGTTGAATAAGGTTAAGTTACACTGACTTAACTATGATTAGATCTAGGTCTTTTGATCTTTGTATGTGTGTTGTACACATAGTTGACTTTGGAGAGAGAGTTGAAGAAATGAAATGACAGGGAGAATGTCTGCTACCCTTTGTGCCTGACCTTTGTCCACCATCTCTCTCTCCCTGGATTTCTAATATGGTATCAGAGCAGATACTATCAAGTTGGATTGAGGATTGAACTTGACATAGAACACAAAATTCGCATGGCTCCTCAAGGTCTTCACATACTCTCCTGTCACAATGTTCCAAATACACAAGGTCTCATCATCAAAAGCCGTGTACATGTACCATGAATCAGATGAACAGGAAAAGTCCAAAATGCCTTTGCTGTGGCCCTCGAGTTCTTTCAGATTAGCGCAATCAACGGCACTCCATATCCAGACTGTCTTATCGGCAGATGAGCTTCTAAGTAGAATTTCACACTAGAGACAACCTTCCTGTGCCCAGCTAATGTATGCTTCAGATTATAAGGTTTGTAAGCATTCGCTTCCATGGTCTTGAATCTAATACTTCTAGAAATGCGATTCGAATGTCTCCTCTCATGCTATGGACATTCGATTTCCTAGCTTGAATTGTAGAGCTTTCTTGGAGAGTCACAGTCATGCAGATTTTCGGGGAGCAACAGTGGACCTCCTTTCCACAAAGCATAAATATGTTTAGCATTGAGGTTAGTTTGAGAAGCCTATGGTGTATGCACGATATATCCATTAGTATGAGTCTTGATCTTCCTCATGCTTTGCTTTGATGGACATCAAATAAAAGTGGGCATCTTGATTGTGTTTTGAGAGTTCTAGATGCTGCCTAATCTCCTGCAGTAGCAAAAACTTGGGGTTTTGCTCAATTTGTGAATGTTCGTGATGGGAGTTGTGCTACTCCTTCACATCTGGCTGCCCGATCCAGCCACCTAGTAGTAGTTCATCTGGTTCTAAACAAGGGGGCACTTGTATGTGCAGATCGAATGCAAAGAAATTCACGAGGCCACACTCCGTTCTTCATAGCCATAAAGTACAACAATACAGCTTGCGCAATACTTTTTGAATCCACTTTCTGCTGAACCCTTGGTCTGGCCATCTCCATGGAAGTTTATGAGTGACCTTAATCCAAAAACCAAATGGTTATTGGAGGCTACTTTGGTGCAGGCCAATGATGCTTGGGAAAAGAAAATATTTTCAACTCGAGGTGACTCTGGTGTATCCGATACTTCTGAAGAGTTGGATGGATCAGCTATTCAAGTAGAGAATGATGAAGAGGAGATAGAGCTATGTTGTATTTGTTTTGAGAGTGCTTACACAATTGAAGTTTAGGACTATGGACATCAGATGTGTGCTGGCTGAACACTTGCTCTCTGTTGTCATAACAAATCCAATCTGCCATAGTGAGTAATATCTGCAGGTGCACTGGCTACAGACCCATTATTGATACATGTAAAAGCTTTGCTGGAAACAATTTATGCAGGTCATGTTTACATTGTACAGCAGGTCTCTCAGTAGTCAATTGAAGGAATACTAAGTATCTATTTCCTATATGTATTGGATCTTATGCAGTCATCATATCAGATTGGAATGCAAAGTTGTTGATGTAGTATAACTGCAATTAAATGGGAACAAAAGACATGTACTGTCTGAAAATGCAATAGTGGTTATTGTTGCAGTTTTATAGTAAAAATTGGTTGCACTTACTATAGGTTACTGAAGTATATTGTTTGTTGGAATTTTGAGAAATTGGCTGGTTTTGCAAAGCTGAAGACTTTGAAATGGCAAACACAGGAGAGAAGGACACTATCACTTAGATAGTTGGTGAGAAGTTGGACTACAACAATTTTGTTCTATGGAAATTCAGGATGTCTAGTTTCGTAATTATTGGGACCTAGTCACAGGTCTTGAAGATGAGCCCAAGCTACCAAGGGATAGACCTCCAACACAGGATCAGTTAAAGGCACACAAAACTTGGTTGGAAAAGGCTAGCATGGTCTTACATTGGTTGTCATTATGTGTGTCAGACACAAAAGCTATGCAAATTGCAAAGTATACTTCCCCAGCTTGGGACTTATTGATGAATAATTATGGGCATGTTACTCATGCAAGAAAGACACAACTGAAGCAAAAATTCAACCACATATCTAGGAATGGAAGGTCTATTGAAGACTATGTCAGTGAGATAAAAGCCATTGTAGAACAACTAGGCTCAATTGGAGCTGAAGTTGAGGATGATGATTTGGTGGCTACTACCCTCCATGGACGTGGACAGGAATATAAGCAGTTTGACACTTTTCAGTGCATCAGGAGCAGCCTGACTTTGATGAACTTGTGGCACTTCTACTACATGAAGAAGTGAAACTTGGACTCAATACAAGTTCCAGTGGGTCTAAAAATAGCAGGGACAACATCTTCTACTCCAATCAAAGGGGTAGAGGTGGAAGAGGAAGATCAAATTTTAGAGGAAGAGGTGCTGGAAATGCATATGCAGCCCGTGGACAGCAAGCTACTAGATGGAAGAATAGGCAGCCTCAAGCCAATAGAGGTGCCTCAAATGCCTGTGGAAGAGGGGGTTATTCAGCTAGAGGAAGAGGCACTTGACAGCAGCCTCAAATGAGTCATGGACAACAATCAAATGCAAATAAGGATTGCCATTATTGTGGCAAATACGTGCATGCATCTAAGGATTGCTACAAGAAGCAGAATGATCAGAGAGAAAGAGGGAAGCAACATGATAATTATGCTTCTTCTAGTGGTATGCAGGAGGATGACAAGTTGTTTTACTATGCAACATGTGACGAAAGGGTTGCCTACACAAGGCAAAGTAGATGATATATGGTATATAGACTCAAGGGTATCTAACCACATGACTCCTCATGGAGAGTGGTTTGACACATTGGTAGAAGGTGCTCATGCATATGTTTGCACAAGGGATGATATGCAGCATGACAATATGCATACATGTACTATTCCTTTGATGATGCATGGTGACAGGAAAAAGAGTCTCTATAATGTATTACATGTACCCTCCATAACCAAAAACTTGCTTTCTGTGGGACAACGTACTCACATGACAATGCTGCAATAAGGGACACTAAGATATGGCATAAAAGGATTGGTCATGTAAATGTGCAAAAGCTGAAGAATATGTAGCATAAGCAAGTAATAATTGGACTTCCTAAGTTCAAGCATATGGAATTGGGACATGTATGTCAATCTTGTCAATTTGGGAAGCAATCAAGGCTTCCATTTATAAGGCATATAAGCACTACTACTAGACCATTACAGCTTGTACATTCTGATGTATGGGGACCCTCACAGAATGCGTCTCTTGGGGGATCATGTTACTATGTGTCATTCATAAATGACTATAGTAGGTACACAAGGTTGTATATGTTGAAGCACAAGAGTGATGTCATGGATGCTTTTCAGGACTTCAAGAGACATGTGGAAAAAGAATTGGCTTGCTACATCTCATGCTTGAGATATGATAGTGGTGGAGAATATGTTTCTAAATATTTTGATCACTTCTTGGCAGTCCATGGCATTAAAAGGCAATTGACATGTAGGTACACACCACAACAAAATGGTGTGGTAGAAAGGAAAAACAGGGTGATCATGGAATCGGCTAGAGCCATGTTGAATGAGAAGAGCTTACCAAATGCATATTGGGCAGAGGCTGTAATGACTATAGTGTATGTCATGAATCGTACACCAACAACATGTATACATGAGGTGACTCCTCAGGCTTTATAGGATAAGGTCGAACATTAGCCATCTTAAGGTCTTTGGATGCTTGGCATATGTACATGTTCTAGATGAAAAGAGGAAGAAACTTGATCCAAAGGCAGAAAAGGCCATCTTTATTGGGTATGCACAAGATACGAAAGCGTACAAATGCTACAATCCTTCTACTCATGAGACATTGGTCTCAAGAGATGTGGTATTTGATGAGCTGAAATCATGGCATGAGAAGAAGATCACCTTGATGAATGATGATGATGCATGTACAAATGAAAATACAGAAATTTCTGGGCCTTCTAAAGATGCTATTACATCAGTTAGTCCTTGGACAGGTAGATTGAGGACTTCAACATCTTTGTCCACTGACACAGGTATGTCAATGAGGGGAAGAAATGTGGATAAAGGCAAAGGCAAACTTGATAATGTTACAAGGCCACTCACTTGTGGTTATGATTCACCTGGCACTGACACTTTGGATAGTGAGTTTGGTATTCCGTCAGTTGTGACTCCTGGTGTGAGACATAGATACGTACCAGCTCATGAGAGAGGAGAGTTTCATACTGCACCTCAGTTGAGTAGATTAGAAGGAGTCATGAAGCCTGTGGATAGGCTTATATACAGTGGCTACACAGTGAGGCACTATGCATATATGGCAAAAGTCACTAGCTTCAAGGAACCCACAAAGTTTTTTGAAGCTATTTTGGATGATCATTGGTGTAAGGCAATGGATAAGGAATATTCAGCATTAGCTGTAAATGACACTTGGGATTTGGTTGATTTACCTGAAGGAAAAATGGATATTGGTTGCAAATGGGTATACAAAGTGAAGTGCAAATTAGATGGCACATTGGAAAGATACAAGGCAAGACTTGTGGCAAAAGGGTATGCACAACAATATGGTCCATAATAAGATCTTAGAATATCTTCAATGGTCTAGTTCACCCTCTCAGTTTGGCCATTAGTTTGAGGATGATAAGCATTACTAAAGCATAGCTGTGTTCCAATTGCTTGGAATAGGCAAGTCCAAAACTTAGAGGTGAATCTGGAGTCTCGGTTCACTAATTATGCTCTTTGGCAATCCATGTAACCTAAATACTTCTTTGATAAAGACTCGAGCACTGTCTGATGACTTATAGGTTGTTTTGACTAGGATCAAGTGTGTAGCTTTTGTTAATCTATCAACCACTACCATGATGGAATCATATCCACCAGCAGCAGTAGGTAATCCAACAACAAAGTCCATACTTATTGACTCCCCTTTCATTTGTGGAATGTCCAAGGGTTGTAACTCTCTAGGCATCTTGATCCTTTCTGCCTTGACTCTTTGACAAGTCAAGCACTAAGTTACATACTTTAATACATCCCTTTTCAATCCTGGACAATGATAGATCTTATGAACTATGTTGAGTGTCTTGGCATACCCCGGATGTCCTGCAATGGGGCTATCAGGTGCTTCCCATAAGATCTCGACCTTCACTTCTGGTCCTTTTGGGACACAAAGGCGATCATGGTAATATAAACAACCATTGCTAGCACGATAATACTTAATCTTAGACCTTTCTTTGTCGTCAACACTTTCTCCTTGAAGTACCTTAGCCATGAGTCCTTCATATTCCTTACCCTGAGGAATAGCTTGGCGTACAAGCTCAAGTACAGGGTTATCAAGTATGGATATAGTTCTTAAGCTTCAAACTTCTACAACGCTGCTAAGAGAGACTTTTCAGCTTAAGGCATTTGCAACAACATTGTCCTTCCCTAGACAATATTTGATTTTTAAAATCAAACTCTTGCAGTATCTTTATCCATCTTCTTTGTCTCATGTTTAGGTCAACTTGGGTGAAGATCCACTTAAGACTTTTATAATTTGTTCACTAAAGTGAATTTCCTTCCCAATAGATAGTGTCTCCATAATTTCAAGGCATGGATTACTGCGAGTAACTCAAGATCATGAGTGGAATAGTTGGACTTGCGGGGTTTCAATTTTCTGGAAGTATAGCCCATTGGTCTTTCTTCTTGTACTAGCACCCTACCAATTGCAAGTCCACTTGCATTAGTGATCACCTCAAATGGTTGATTGAAGTCAAGGAGTTTTAATATAGGTGCAGTGGTTACTGCTTCTTTGAGCTTATCAAAGACTTCTTGATGCTCAATGGTCCAAATGATTACTATATTTATCTTCAAAAGATTTGTCAAGGGTGCAACAATGAGAGAATAATCCTTGATGAAGATTCGGTACTATCCTATCAATCCCAAAAATCCTCAGATTTCTTTTACTGTCTTAGGTATTGGTCATTCTAGGATATCTTTCACTTTGGTAGGGTCTACAAAGATTCCATTAGCGGAAACAATGTATCCAAGGTATTCAATATTGTTAGTGAGAAATACGCATTTACTCATCTTGGCATAGAGCTGACTTTCACGGAGTGTTACTAGGGCAATCCTTAAGTGACCTTCATGTTCCTCTATTGATTTGGAGTATACTACTATATCGTCAAAGAATACTAGCACAAAATCATCTAGATATGGTCAAAAGATGTCTTGCATTAGATGATTGAATGTAGCCGAAGCATTATCAATCCGAATGGCATGACCAAAAATTCATAATGACCATACCTAGTGCTGAAGGCAATCTTTGGGATATCTTGTTCCTTGATTCGAATTTGATAGTATCCAGACCTTAAATCAATCTTGGAAAAAACCTTGGCTCCGTGTAGGCAATCTAAAAGTTCATCTATCTTGGGTATGGGGTACTTTTTTTTTACCGTAACCTGGTTTAGTCCTCTCAAGTCAATGCAGAGTCTAAGTGTTCCATCCTTCTTTTTTTGGAAGAGGACATGCGCTCCCCATGTGAATTACTCGGGCGGATAAATCCTTGCTCTATCAGTTGCCTCAATTGTTCCTTAAGCTCAATAGCTTTAGGAATAGACATTTTCTACGATCCTTTTGACACTGGTTTGTTGACACTGGTTCGGCTTCAAGAATCAATTCTATTTCATGATCAACCTCGTGATTTAGAGGCAATTGAGTCAGTTCTTCTGGAAAGACATCCTCGAAGTCGTTGATCCAGGAAGGTAGAGTGCCTTCATTAGTTTTTTCAACCTTCTTCAACCAAATCATGTAGATTGGTTGACCTTTCTTCAATCCCTTCTTGAGTCGACTTTCCTTGGCTAGTTGGACTCTAGTTCTTCCAGCTTTCCCATATGCCTTTACGGTTTCTCCTTCCAAGTCTTGAAAGATGGGCTTTGTTCTTCTTGAACCAATCCATTTCCAGAATGCAATCGTAGTATCCTAGTGGTAGGATTCAAAATTGTGCTTCAGTTATATGGCTGTCTAACTCAAATTGAAGTTTCCCTATAGTTTTGGTTGAGGCGATTTCCTTCCCACTAGTCAATTCTACTATCATTTTCCTTGTCCCCTTGGAAGCTAGATGCAATCTTTTAACTATCTTGGGTGCAAGAAAGGAATGTGTGCTACCACAATTAATTAATATTATAAGCGACGTACCCTTGTAAATAGCTGGAGATTGAATTATTGAACATTGGTGGTCTGCACTCCTTTCCTTTCCATGTCATCATGAATGGATCCTCTTTCAATTTCTTCACCTAATGTGCATTCCTCGGACTGTCCAATCATGTATTTACTCGGGCACAAGCTGTTCTTCCATGTCCATGGGGCTTGGGTTGTTGTTGCCGTTCCCTTGGCCTCTTCCACCAACTTGGTTTGGGCTAGGATTTTGAGGACGGTTAGGACAATTTGCCCTTAGGTGTCCAATCCTTTTGCACTGGTAGCATTGCCTGATTCCTATCCCATTTGATCCTTGGGTGATTGCATTAGCTCTACCATTCCCTCTGGCATTGGCCATGTTGACATCACAGTTTGGGTAGCCCCTTCCATAGTTGTTTATTGGATGGTTCCTTTGGCCATTTCAAGCGATTTCCTTGGCCATAGGTTTTGCTTGCATAAGAGCATCTTCGAGAGTCATTAGTCTCATTGACTCAAGGCAAGTGTCCAAAGGTGAATTTAGTCCTTGGCAAAACCTTGCAATCTATTGAGACACTGTCATTAGGGGTGCTTATTTGTGCAGACTCACAAACTTAGAATAGTATCCTTCCAAGGTTAGACTTAATTGTCGTAAGTTGCAGAATTCGTTCATCGATTCAAAAGATGGGGGAAGATAACGTCCTTTCATAGCTTCTTTGATCTCCTCCCAAGTTTGGGAAGGTTCTGTTACCACTTTATCTCGACAAAATTATTTTCACCAAAGCTTAGCTTCGCCAATAAGACGAAGGCGAGCAGTCATGGAATGATTTGCGGCAATAGTTTCAGCAGCTAGGAAATAGTCATCCAAAGCCTCAATCCACGCTTCTGCATCTTGCTCCACCTTGGGTCCTTCATCGCTAAACCTAGGTGTTGGTGTCTACTTGAGAAGAAACTTCTTCTCTTGGAGTTCCTTGTATATTTCATCAATTTGCACCAATTGGCGATTCTGATTATCTTTGTAACTTCTTTGTTACTGTTTGGCCTTCATCTCTAGGAATCAATAAAATGATTATCAGCTCTATTTAGTGTCGGACTTATCGGTTCCACCTAGCCATAGGCGTCCAATCGTCAAGATTGAAGCCTCCCACTTTCCTCGATGGGGTTTACTTAGTTTTCTAATTAGCAAGGCATACTACCACATTGTTTGGGCATATAAAATCAGCTGCCTTTTATTATTCTGTTAAACTGGGTTCGTTGAACTCAATCTTTAGAACATAACAAACATTTCAAAAATTAGATATTTTATTTCACCATCACTCCGCAAAGTGGTACAAAACCGTCTTTCTACAAAAAGACACAGTCCAGCCTAGGATAGGACCTTCCAATCCCTCGGGATTACGCTATATGTGATCACACTTCATCCACAGTCAACATGGAATTTACTGGCTCAAAGCCCCTCTAAGCTTTCCTAAGCCTCATGAACTGTCCTACATAATAGGGGCACTTATCACTCGGCCCTTTGCCCTCTCAAGTGCTCGAGTGATCAATATCAAAAACACCTATCTCCCTCAGGAGCATAGGACCTCCACCCGCAAGTGAGTTTTTCCAAAAACACCTACCTCCCTCATGAGCGTAGGATCCCCATTTGTATGTGTGTTTTTCCACACTCCGTAGAGTGTTTAGGGAGCATTTGGTTGGTGGGGATCCCAATGTCCCAAACCACCACAATCCACAACTCGTCCGACTGTTGTGCAAGCCCGGAATCATAAGAGTCGTAACTCATCATTCACAAATCCAAAAGCAATCATAACCATAAAACATTTTTAACACAGTTGTCAATATATGCGATGCATAGAATCTATTCCCTTCATCAATTTTCGTGTTCCTTCTTAAAAAGAATTTGATAATACTAGCATGCTTTTACAAGTTTAAGTAAGTTCTAACTAATCGTGATCCTTTTCTTATGTACTAACACCGATTAGCTCCGTTCGGCCATCCATCGTGATTACGGTTTATGGCCGCAACCTCGGTTTGTTGTGGAATAACCCATCCTTCAGGTTGAATGGATTTGGGGTTAACTTTCGCTTACGCTTTAGAAGCGACTACTTCCTCACGTTGGGGAGCTCTCTCAACGTGACCTCACTCAGCATATCGACATCTCTTAGAAGCCATAGAAGAAGGTTGATGGATTTGAGCAGCGCTTCCGTGTAGGGGAGGAGAGAGAGAGAGAGAGAGATTCGACTGATTGCAACAGAGCTTCTTCGCATCAACAACAGAGAGACTTTTGCACGAGTCATTGTTGTGTGTCTATGTGTGTGTCTGACGTGACACTCTATCCCTGTTTATATAGTAACCGGGGGGGTAAAGAGAGGACTCTTGCTTTTTAGCATTTTGGATGACGTCATTGATAATAAAGAGAGAATGCTTTCTTTTAGCGTTTTTGACAACTTCATTGATGATGCTAGGGAGGGGATCCATTTTTGTAGCATGAGGATATAAATTTTATGAATATATGGGCAAGCACTGCATGCCTTGGGTGTCAGTCCAAGGCTCACGACCAAGGCATAGACCTTGGCATCTTGGCCTTGGCATACTTGGCAACGGGCTATGAAGGCTTCGTTGGCACCGTTGGCTACGCGTGAGAAGCTCCCACTAGCTTGTAGGAAAATCTTCCCAGGAGGTCACCCATCCCGGCAATGTCGTCACCTAAGTGCACTTAACTGTCAAGTGACTATCCAGTAGGCTAGTTCTTTTTGTTATTCTATACCACAAATATAGTCTTAATAAGCTAGTCTTGGGAGGGTTTTCCAAGTCTTGCTTCCATGAAGTGGCATATAATGCCTCATTAATAATAACAATTATCTTCATAATTAGAGCCAATTTCATAATTAGATCTAGTTTTTTTTAATGTGCAACATAAATCTTTTTTTTTTTGGAATGTATACGTATATTCCTTATTAAAATAAACTAAGTAATGGGGGACATTACAATGAGCAACCAAGCTCAGAGATAGTATGTAAATGCAAAAGACATATCATAGCCAAGACCGTACATCATGAGAGCACCAAGAGCATGTAAGTGGTCAAGCATCTAATAGCATCCAAGTACATCATGTATGAACCCAAGTCAATCTTTGACAAGACAAGAAACATCCAAAAGAGGTTCCAAAGTATCCAAGTACAAGCCCAATTGAAGCTCCAAGTGGCAAAGAAGCTCAAACAATGTAGGTAGCATGCATCACTGACATATGCTTCAAAGTATCTACCAACGGGTCATGCATAGACCATAGGTATAACCTCTGTCACAAAGCATGCTAGTGTAGGCCAATGTCAAGTAAGTGCCAACCAATACAAAGCTCAAATGAGGCTCAAAATACATTTCAGAACCATCCAAGACATTTGCCAACCTCTAGTTGCATCCAAATAGTCATAGCAAACATCTGGGAAACACCGAGACCAATATGCATAACACAACTTGAGTTAAACAGCTTCATTCCTGCTCTATTACAGCAGTAAATTCACGATCAAATTGAGCATAAATAGGGCCAAAATCAGCACCAAATCAATGGCATATCATATGCATAGCTTCCCATAACATCCGAGCATGATTTGGGTACAATGGCATCAATAGCTAGTACCAAGCAAGCATAAACATCAAATGCTAATGTAGCACTGTTTGGGGCTGCCTATGGACTGTTATGACAGTCTTGGACTAAAGTATATCAAACCCAAATGTCAATGCCAAGCTCAAGCCTTCAATGCCATGGTTGAAGCATGCTCCTATGCATCAAATGAGACCTTTGTGTAGTGCCAATGGCCTAAATAGGTGCTGGAGATGAAGGCCACGTTTTTGACCCCAGGCTGAGAAAATGGGGAAATCTATTAAAATCACATTTTTGATGTTGCTGAGGGAGTTGGGCATCACTACGTGATGGTTAGGGAGCTTCTATGGCAAAGAAGCTTCCCAAGAGGCCTCAATAGGCATAGAAGTAAGAGAGCTCAGTTCCAAACCTTCATGGGCTAAGCCATGGCTGCCCTATTCTTCAATCCTTGTGGACTAAAATAAAGAGTGAAATGAGAGCTCCAATACCTGTAGATGAATGTCATATGGTTGCCTAAGAAGACCCAATGCTTGCCCGAGAAGGATGAGATTCAACTGAAAGCTTGAAAAGTGTAGCTATGGCTACCAAGAGTGAAGACAAGAGTGTAGGTATTCGAATGAATGCTAAAGGAGTTCCTGACCACGTTCAAGACCTCGAAGAGCCAAGCTTTGATACCAGTTGAAAGGTGAGAATGATCGAGTAAGAGAGCATGGAGGTGAGAGCTATGGCGGATGGAGCAAGAGCAAGAAAGAGAGAGACTCCAAATGTGGGAACTCCAATAGTCACAACGTGTGACCAGTCTTACCTTTATTCAAATGTCACTGAAAGAATAAAGAATGAAGTGACAGTGATGGGCACCCACCACCTGCACTGTGCAAGGTGCGAGTACTATCAATGTAGTAATACACGGGCTGCTAGGCGGAGGCGCCTTTACCCCCAATAGAGCCCCTATGCATCCACAACAGACACTTTGATGTATGCCGTGATAGCCACTCATTCTTACATAGCATTTGCAATGGTAGTTGTGGCACACTATATGGCTACACTTGGTAGGTAGCATTGGGATGTCGTGAAGGGTATCATGAGATACCTTAAGGGGACTACAAATATGTGCACATGTTATGGTGGCCAAGATACAAGAGTAATGGCTTATACTAACTCTGATTATGCAAGACATGTAGATAGTAGGAAGTCCACCTTTGGCGATGTGGTCACCTTTGTTGGAAGTATTCTTTCTTGGATGTCCAGGGTGTAGAAATGCATGGCCCTATGTACTACTACATAGACATAGTATATTGCAACCACTGAGGCTTGCAAGAAGACTCTAGTTAGGCTGTCTAGTTGTTGCAAACCTTGGTAATACTAATGTGCTTTCTACATTGCATTTGGATTCTATGAGTGATGTTTAGTTGGCCAAGAATCTATCAGGTCTTCCATGTGAGAAAAAAACACATTGAGAGATGCGTTATCACTTCATTAGGGAGGTGGTAGAGGACAAATCTATTGAGCTTGTCAAGATCTCGATAGGTGAGAATCTTGCAGATTTGCTCACTAAAAGTCTCTCAACGAAACATTTTACCTTCCTTAAGAAGATGATGGGTGTAGGATGAGATGACATCTATTCCTCATCCTGTTTACTACACACACCATGGATATCCATAATTAAATAACACCCCTTCAATTATCCAAGGGAGTGGGCAATGGCCACACTAGCACTCTTTCTACTCAGAGATAGGACAATTCACAAGCTTAATGAAAAATGAAGCTTGATCACACTAGGACCGTCCTCCTCAGTCACCCTAATAAGGAGGAGGGTGAATCAAATGTTCAACTTGGCAAGAGTTTGGCAAGGGCCCAAACTTATGTAAACACATCATGTGATCATAAGTGTCCAACCTAGTGATATACCAACAAGACTTGAACATGTGACCTTGATAGGACATTTTTGCTTGGGATTATACAGACATGAAAGGATTTGATAACTACAATCCATTAGTAGACATTGTAGTAAATTAGACCCTCTTTTACCCTCTTGCAATGAGTAGAGCCCCTCTAGGATACTTAGTGCCCTCTGGCAGTAGTAAAATAACTACTATAGGTTCTTGTATTTTCTGTTTTGGTTCCGAATGGCCAGAACATTAGCACATAAATATCATGCTTGTGATAACTATCATCCACCCAAAGAAAGTAGAGATTGTAGTAAACTAAACCCTCTTTTACCCTCTTGCAAACCACTCAAAGCCCCACAAAGACTTCACCTTTGATTAGGAGGTTCATGCTTGTCTTCATTTAGTTTGTCAATGAAGAATCAATAACAAGAAAGACCAAGACTATGGAAGTAGAAGAAAAGAGAGAATTGTGTGGTCCAAGATATAAAAAGAGGAAACATGGTTGAATTAAATTATCAAGAATAAGAAAGAGGAAGGGATTGGAAGCTAAGTCCCAAAGGTGACGGCCTAGTGGTTAGGACTCGAGCTCATAATTTTCTTTGCTTAATAAGATCTTGCTTGAAGTTTTCTTCCACAAAAATACTAACCTTAATGGGTTTAGCCTCCCTCTCCATATTCAAATTAACCTCATGAACCTCATCTTCAACTACCCTTGCAGACCTCCTCATTGTGTGCTCATATCGTAGCTTGACGTGAATAATGGGTTTCTGTCCTTTCGCATCCAATACATCAAAACTGTCCATAGACTTGTCCACACCAGTTTGCTAATTTTTAGGTGTTTCTTGCTGAGCAACTTCAGGATGACCAATTCCCTAGTTCTAAACCATTTTATACCACTCATTCCCTAACTTGTCCTGAAATTCAAGATGTAGGAAAGCTTTCAGGATTCTGTCCGTGACTGGTTTTGGACTATAGTTTGAACAACTTTCTAGCACTTCATTTCCTACACTCACAAGATGATCTTGATACTCTTGAATAATACTGTCAACATCTATTTCAAAGACTGGAACTACAGAAGGATTTGCTTGCAGAAATAAATTCCTCCTCATCATCTTCCACTTCATCTACAAGGTTAATAGCCTGAGCTACTATAGGTCTAGAGGAACTCCTTAATATTACCTTATTAATTGTTGACAATCTAATCTCCTTAAGTCCTCTAGGAATACATACATAATCATTCCCTCAGTCCTACTTCAATTGGGCCAATTTAAACCGTGGTCTACCCAAAAGCATTATATAAGAATCCCCAATTTTCAACATTCTTAACACACCAAAACTCACCCTGAATTTTAGGCCAGCCACTCTAATTTGCTGATTCCTAAGGATACTCAAGGGTTGTAACCTCCTTTTATCTACCATCCTGACTTGAAATGGGACCAATAGTAGGTCCTCTTGCTTGATTGCCAAATATGTGTGTTCAAGAAGTACATTAACTCCTAAACCCCCATCTAGCAGGACATCATCATGCTTTCCTCTTGCATACTCAACTTGAATGGTAGGCATTTGATAATCCACAACTTTTGCAACTTCCTAACTTGCTTTTTTGCCTTTTTCCTTGTCTTCTCTTGTTCTTGCCAATCAAGCTTCAAACCTACTTGACTTCTGGTAACCTCTAATACCATAGTTTCATCCAGAAAATCCTCAACTTTAATACAATTAGAACAATCACATTCTACATGAATACTTCGAGTATTCAAATTAACTGACAACTCCTCACTATTTTCTTGAGACTATTCTTACTGAATTTGTTCATAACCAATAGCACCTATACCATCAGGAGATTGCCTTTGATCATCTTGGTCACGTAATTCTATAAGGATTGCTGCAACTGGGGCATGCGAATGCTGTGGAGGAGGTGCTCCTATAGGTCTTTTGTCATTGCCAGTCCTTGCTATTGGCATTCCTCTCTCACTCTTGCATTGCCCAAAGTTCACAATTTGGTTCGACAAAGTATCCTCGACCTCCAAAATAATGGCATGCTCCCATTTGGGTAGTTTGCTAATGTGGACTAACATTCTCCCAAGGCTATCTTGCCTGCATTCTTCTAGGTCCCCTAAAGGGACTCTAAGGCATTGTGTAAGTAATAACCTGATTGACTGGGGCTAGCTGAAGAGACCTTGGTCTAGGTTCCATCACTAGCATCTATTGTGCCATCCTAACATTAGAATTATATCAACAAGTCCTAGTCTCATGACCATTTCTTTAGCGTATCTCACAGTACTTTGCTTTCTTCTTGGTGTCAGAAAGACCTAAATCCGTCAACTTTTGTTTAATCATCTTATACAGTTTGCTCTCTTATACCCTCCTCTTTGGCTTGTCTTTTGATTTCTTCTTCTTAGATTTGTCTAAAATTGATTTCTTTCTCTTCCTCCTATGCTTCCCTCTACTAGACTCATCATTCGAATTAGTGGAATCATCCTCTGAGTCTAAACTATAATCACTATCCTAATCATCAATATCACTTTTTGATTCAGAATCTGCATTTGTATCAGAATCTGACCTTGAAGAATCATCATCCTTATGACTCCTTTATCACGAAGTATCCATCAACCCTCACAGCAACTCTAATCATAGTATCCAATGTATCATTTGGACCTAGCTCCACATTAGTAATGGGGCTCCTAAACTTATCCCTAAAGCCCTTAATAAAATAGGTTATTTGCATCTCCATTTATGGTGCATCAGTAGCAACATTCAATGTGTTTAGTAGGTTCCCGAACTTCTGGGCATAATCTTCAACCAGCATACTCTTCTACTTTATATTCTTGATCGTTCTCAATATATATCTAGGGGTTTTATCCTTCCGAAACCTACCCAAAAATGCAATCCTTAAGTCATCGTATGTATTAAATGTTGCCATACCATAGCTGGAAAACCAATCCATTACTTTCCCCAATAGAGTGGTTGCGAATTGCTGCAATTTAACATGATCTCCATACATCTGATTAAATCCATTGGCTATCCATCTAGTTTCAAACTGAGCAACATGATAGTCAGGATCCTCCTTCCTTTTGTGTGAAAATTGAGATGCTCGCACTTGTGGATTAACTAATTGATTTGGGTTCATGATAGTTTGCTTTTTTAACTTCCTCTGAGGTGGTAAAGGATTAAATGTCAAGGATTTTTTGGTTGAAATCCTTGGACTATGCAAAAGGAATGTTCTCACTAACAATATATGTTGCAATCTTTCAAATGCTTGACCGAGAGGAGTATCATGATAGTTGGATGGTAGTACAGTTTCAACATCATCCAACAAAAAAGGTGTATTTGAAGGAGTTGGAGGGGATTCTATGGAAGTGGTAGGAGAGTGATATGTTGTTGAAGTACCATCAAAGGTATGCACTCCAAAGAGGGTTCTGCCATGCATCAATAAACTGCTCTTCATCCAACCTACCTAATCCCTTTGCTCTTGATAAGGATAGGACTAGAAAAATAAGGATAGTTGTCTAACATAAATGCTACCCCTAAAAGGCTCTTGATGCGCCCTCACTGCCATCAGCACTCGTGCAACCTGATCTTGCTGCCTAATCTTATAGGAGTTGGTTCCAGGTCTGATGCCTAAATCAAGAGAATAATTTCCATGAAACTGGCAAGATTGCCAAAGTGTTCTGGCCATTTGGAACCAAAACAAAAAATACAAGAACCAATAGATTTGGTGAAATACATGAATTCATAATCAATAACATTAATAATCAAGAAAACAAAACACGTAATAAGGATTAACCATCAATGACTAGCAAAAACATGACGCTGTCATCCTGCATTTTCAATCTCAATCATCTGATATCAAAAGATACAACTACTCGAATTGAAGACAGATGCCTATATTTCAGGTAAAAACATCATATGACTTATAAGGTTATTTTTACATAGGCTGATCTCACATGACTACATGCACACAAAGACTAAGGTATGAAATAGCATAAAATATATGGTGGAATTCAAATCCTAACAAATACATGAAATCATAATCAATAACATTAATAATCAAGAAAACAAAACACGTAATAAGGATTAACCATCAATGACTAGCAAAAACATGACGTTGTCATCCTGCATTTTCAATCTCAATCATCTGATATCAAAAGATACAACTATTCGAATTGAAGACAGATGCCTATATTTCAGGTAAAAATATCATATGACTTATAAGGTTATTTTTACATAGGCTGATCTCACATGACTACATGCACACAAAGACTAAGGTATGAAATAGCATAAAATATATGGTGGAATTCAAGCCCTAACAACTAAGGTGAATTAGTTGCTCCAACGTGAATCAAGGTTTCTTATTAAGGCATGAGTGCCAACTTCTTGCAATTTTTGGCATATTTTTTCCAAGTCTTATAACACATCAAAGTTTATAGATTTTGGCCAACAAAAATTTCTAATCTTTGTGTAATTTCATTATAGAATAAATTGTAAGTTGGCCAACAATTAGTAGACCTATACTTATAAGGACAAGTCAAAATGTGTGATGTGTTTTAAGTGATAGTTACAAATCCACATGATTTAAATGGGTATGAGGGCTACCGTGCATTAACTTTTTGTTTAGAAGAAAAAGATTGAGGGGGGTATGTGATCAATCATTATGATTAAGTAGGTGTGACTCCCTTTATCCCCCTTAAGGTAAGTAGTTGAAATGTTGTCATCTCTACACATGCTTTTTGGTTTCCCTTTCTTGTTTTTGGTCAACTCCTATTGCTTCTTTTTGGTGCTATTTTGCTCTATCTCATGGAACATGAAGAGGGGTGAAGAAGATTGAACCTTTTATGTGCCTTGTCTTATGGAGGGTCATGATGTGGAGGTTTTTCCTTTTTGCCACATTCCTAAGAACCGAGTAGTGCTACCATTGTGATGCCAGACATGATGGTTGTTGATGACTTGATAATTGTAGGTCTTCTTCAAAGTTGCTTCAAAGAGTGTCCACTTGGTTGGTGCACAAAAGAAGAATTGATTCATGGAGGAGATTAATGTGAAGGCCTCTCTCTCTCTCTCTCTCTCTCTCTCTCTCTCTCTCTCTCTCTCTCTCTCTCTCTCGTGTGTTACCACATGAAGCGTGATTGCATGGCATGCAAAGTGCACCATCATGTTGTGCAAATCACCACCCCTTCATCTTTTGTGTGTGAAGAAAAGTGCTTGCACCATTGCCTCTCTTTGCTCACAAAAAACACACAATTATCCACGTGCATTAACCTTATACGCTTTCCAAGATATCCACAAAGTGCAATGAGTAGGCCTTCCAGAGAAAGCTATTGTAGATTTTGGAGGTTCACGAGCACCTTCACAACACAAATATAAAAACTAGGGTAGATGTTGTTAGATCTCTATTGTACCGAAACAAAGAAATATTAGGATCAACACTTGCCTCACATCTTACTACTATGTTATTTTAGCTATAGGTTCGAAAAGCCCCGAACCTCCAGGAGGCTTCCCAAACCTACCCCCTTTTCCAAACCTCCCTTTTTCAATCAAAACCCCCTCCCCTCTTCTCTTTTTGACATGCAATATCTCATTTTCTCTTCCCCTTCCCTTTTTTCATTAAAGCCCCTCCCTCTCCTCACCTCCCTTTTTTGAATTAAAACCCCTTTCCCTCTCTCTCACTTATAATCTCTCTTTTTTTTTCCCCATCCCCTTTTTAATTAAATTCTTCCCCCCTCCCCCCTCTCTCTCTCTCATGTGTAGGGACTAGGTTTTCTCTCTCTCTCTCTCTCTCTCTCTCTCTTTCCTTTAATCAAATCAAACTTCTTTTTAAATCAAAAGTTTCTCACACACACACACACACACACACACACACATACACACACAGTTAGATTAAACTTTTTAATTTAAACTTTTCTTTAACTAAACTTTTTAAAATCTTTTTTTAATTAAAATTTTCTTGAACATAGTTTTTCACACACTTTGAGAAGGAGATAGAATAAAAGAGACAGAGAGAAGAAGAAGAAGAATGATAAAAAGAAGAAGACAGAGAGAGAAGGGGGAGAAAGAGGAAAGAGAATAGTCTTTTTTCAATTAAACATTTTTCTTCTCCCCCTCCCCCCTCTCTCTCATGTGTAAGGCCTAGGTTTTCTCTCTCTCCCCCCTCTCTCTCTTTCTCTCAAATTAAACTTTTTAATGTAAACGTTTTGTTTAATTAAAATAAGGAGAGAGAGAGAGAAAGAGCAAAAAAAAGAAGAGGAGAGGGAGGGAGGGAGGAAGGGAGGGAGGGAGGGAGGGAGAGAGAGGGGGAACAGAGAGAACGAGAATTAAAGAGAGAGAAAATATAAAATTTAAGAGAGAGAGAGAG